>NC_090871.1:65169467-65179467 GCF_036669935.1 Montipora foliosa | reverse complement strand
TATGACTGCATGCAGTTCTATTCTGAGTTTGTTGGGGGAATTTGTGGCCCAAGTTCTGACAATCCAGCAAACGTTCAATGCGTAATAATAGCAAAATGTGATAAGGACATCAAGGCACACATGAGAAGTTATAAAGTGTTGGATTCTTCTCTGGATACAGAGGCTGGGCTTTTGCTCGCACATGCGGGTGAGCTTTAAATTAAATCACTTAAATTAAGATATTGAGCAGAAAAACTCTTTGTGAAATCCGCAGATACTACCTATTACAGACTTAATGTCAAAACCCGGCCACAAGAAATGGACCCTAAAAACACTGCTGCCACAGTGCCGCCGCAGTCGTGTTGTTGGATATACCTCGTTCTTTAATCCATGAGATAAGCACCGCGGCACTGCGACACTGCGACACTAGCCACTCTACTAAGCTCAATTTAACCGTAAGTCGACTAAGGCACTGCAGCACCAGCCATTCTACTGAATTCACTCTATCCGACGCAAACTGTGCGAAAACCACTTTCGTTTAGTTCGGCACTGCGGCTAGCGTCGCAAACGTAAATGCTCCTTTGTGGATGGGTATTCAGCAATCGCTCCAATTGCAAAAATCGAGTAAGCAAGATATGTAAGACGATGTAATCATGTATCGTTGTACGAGACTGCGAGCACTCACTTTTCCAGTTGTCCCTGAAGCGAGTACATTGATCAGTGCAGCCGGATTGTATCACTGCTCGTGAAACTAACGGTTATTATTTTCTTATTAATTGCTTTTAAAAGGTGTTTTTGAGATAGATGATATAATTTTTGGGTACGACGATTTGCCCACGGCATCGTGATCGATTTGGAATCCGATGGAGATGTAATAAGAAAAATTGTGCCTGCCCACATGAATGGGCATCACACATGGCAGTGTAAGGGGAGCGCGGATTAACCTTTGCTCAGTTTTAAAAACTTGACTTGCGCTTGACTTGTTGTTCTAGCGAAATTTCAACTATTTATAACCGAAGTTGTAGCACAGTGGCGAAGTTACCATGGAAACAAAATAGCCACTGAAAAACACGCTATATTTTATCTTTAAACGCGAATATCTCAAAAACAAAAAATACAATGTTTTCAACAAAAAAACAAAACAAAAAATACAGTGTTTTCGACACATACAACGGAATTAGCATGCTTGTGGTCAATATAATTCTCTAAAACCCGCAGACCACCACACCGTGTATTTCTTGTAGGTTGGAAAGGATTTCTTGTTCGTTCAAGTTCAGAGAGCGCAATTTATTCATAATCTAGGTGCAAGTTTCATTCAGAAAATGTGATTAAAATATTTTTTCAAGAAAAACAAAAAAATAGCGCAAGGTGGCTGTACGGCTGTGAGGGTACATATATTTCTTATTTTACTTATTATTATTTTTATTATTATTATGATATTTATGTAATAATATTATATAAATTATACATAATACTAGTATAATATTATATACTATAATAAAGTTTCTATATAACGCCCGCTCTCATTGGTTTAAACAGCGTGCTTTATGAAAGCACAAAGCACGGAACAAACGAAAACTCACGCCATCATCTGCAGAAAAGGCAGATAAATTTTCGAATTTTTCCTTGGGTATTATTGAACAGTTTGTTTTCCAATTGTCATATCGGAAACGTGCAGGTTTTCATGGGCAACAATTCGGCCGGTTTTCACTGAACATAATTATTTAGATCCTCTTTTTTGCTCTTTTTTACGGACTGAAACATAGAGGCACTTGTTTTTCCATAAATTCGAATTTTGTGTGATTTCGGTCAAGCCACTTTCCAGTTGATTGATGTTTTGACAAGCCTTTGTTTCATTGACCAATCAAATAATTTTAAACATTCTTACAAGCGCTCTGATCGGTCCAAATTAGCGTGCTTTATCAGAGTATAAAGCACTGTGCTGACGACACCTCAGTTCGCCACAAGCAGCGCGCGCTTTGAAAATAAAGTAGAATTTTTGAAGAAAATTACTTGTTCTTTATCATAAAACAAATAAAGAAGCCTTGACTGTGCTCTGTTCTGTTGTAAAGCACTTAGGAAGCGGCTAGAGCACTCAAGAAGTAGGGAGAAACACTCGCCTTTTGGCTCGTGTTTCCCCCTACACTTCTTTCGTGCTCTAGCCAGTTCCTGCGTGCTTTACAACAGAACAGAGGACAGTCAAGGCTTCTTTATTTGTTAAATACATGTTATTATTATAATTTATATACTACTACTACTACTACTACTACTACTACTATTAATATTTTTATTATCCTCCGTACATATGCATTGTAATATAATTAGTTTTCTAGTGGGCTGAAATCTTGACCAATGCACCGGTATATATGATTTCACATAAGCTACAAGTATATTATACTTTAGAGCCCTCCAACTGGTTCAGTCACATGGTCAGACTTATTCAGCGGCAGAATTACTGTGAGGCAAATCGTATGGTTTATATTCTGCTGTTCAGTGTTCGTCACAAAGTAGTCCTGTCAGTGACTGAATCAGTCGCAAATGGTAACTGACTCAGTCTGGGTTTCTTACGTTTACTCGTTGTGATCTGAGAAATTAAACTGAGATCTCCAGTTGTGGGTTTGTCACCTTTGTTGCAACTTGTAACGTTTATTACTGAATCCGTACGTTACATTAGTGACTACGTACGAATTCAGTGAATAGCAGAATGTAATCCCTACAATTTGCCTTACAGTCACTCTTGCTGTTTTCAACTGAATAAGTCCGGCCATGTGACTGATCAGTTGGAAGGTTCTCAGGGCTAAAGATAATTAGCTCATTTTAATTAAATCAATTGTTAAATCGTATATATGCATTGGTAAAGGTTTTAGCCATTGTATTTAGTAATATTTCAAAAACGAGTGTAAGTGTTTCATCGGGGTTTTAAACACGAGAAAACTGATGAAAGCACGAGGCCGCAGGCCGAGTGCTTTTATCGTTTTCGAGTGTTTTAAACCCCGATGAAACACAAAGCACAAGTTTTTGAAATCACTTCTCCAACAAAAGAAAATTAGTTGAATTATCATTTGAATAAGTTTTCTCAGTTCAGCTATTACATTTGAGATGTGAAATGTGCATGATCCTATCACCTAATTGCTGCGCTGTGACAATTTTTGAATATTCATTAACTGATGTCACGTTGTTACCTAGCTGTTTGTCAGTTCTGAGCGAACACGTTGCTTCGCAAAGCAAATGACAGAGTGCAGATTTAGACCTCCTAAAACTAGGAAAAGTGTGTGGCCAGCGCTATTCCGAGGTAACGTGTGCATCTAGTCTGAGAAAATTTCTAACGTCAGTGCCATTTTAGGTCGGAAGTGTACAGCAAGGTTGAAGCTGAACCATAACATGAGGTCGCCACTATTGAGCGAGAATTTAAATTTAGAAAAAGAATGGCCTTTTCTGTTTTGGGTAGTTTACTAACTGTACTGTTACATTCAGTGTTAGTAGTAAATAATTTAGGTGTAAAGATTGTTTCGTAAAATGTGTGATTTAATAAAGTTTTTTATCGCCACGTGTTTTTGTTGCCTCATCAATATGCAGATTAAGAAAATTTGCATCCGTGTTTTCAACTCGTTTTTCATTGGGTTTCTAAACTCATCTACCTGACCAGAATACGTTGCTCTGGTTGGGTAAGAGCTGTATGAATAATTAATGCATTTGAGAATGGAATATAACAAACTTTTAATTTTCCCTAAACAGTCAGTATCAGTTAAAGTGTACGAGCAGTAGGAAATCAATTACAATGCATATCTGTGAAGCTTGTAAACTGTGTACGGATTCAATAATAATCGTGACAAGGTATTAATTAAAGAAAATCTCAGTTGGCAAGGTCTCATTCAACAACGCTTAAATGCAACATAGCTGACCACGAAGTGAGAACTGGAGATCTTTTTAATTTTTCTGAGCTCGAGTTTCAGGTAGAAGACCTAACTGAATCAGTTTCCATTTTCGACTGAATCAGTCATTGACATGATCACTCAATGACGGATAACAGCAGAGGAAAATCTCTACGATTTGCCTCACAATAACTTTCGCTGCTCTCAACTGAATAAGTCCGGCCGGGTGACTGAATCAGTTGGAAGGCTCTCTGGGTATAAATCGGCGTCTCAATTACCGTGACTAACTGTGCGAAATCAGTCAACTGATTCACTTTAGTAGGGAACGATAGCGACAAGGTGAAAAAGAAATTTCTGTTAATAAGGTTTATAGAACAATGCTCTCAGCAAATCGGACAAGCCGGCATTGGACACCTTTTCATTTCTCTGCTCTTGAGTTAGAAGATCCAACTGAATCAGCCGGTTACCATTAATTTACAACTGAATCAGTTATTGACATTAATAGCGCGGGATAATAGTGGAAGACCATCCCTACGATTTTCCTCGCACTCGCAGTAACTTTTGCTGTTCTCCGGATCAACTGAATAAGTCGGGTTGTGTGACTGAATCAGTTGGAAGGCTCTCTGGGCAATCAAGCTTTTCGCATACGAAATCAGTTAACTGAACAAGTCCACGAGACTTGACGCAGTTATCAGTGAGACAACTTTATGGTATATGGACCTATATGCAAAGAGATATATATGCATCACTGTTCATATGCTTTTGGAACTAAGGCGGACAACATCAGTGAATAAGCAAAGGAAAACAATCCGTAACGCCAATTTAAACGACACCAACACAAGCGCAAATGTCACGGGCACGTGTCTACAATGTAATTCAATTCGCAATCGCAATAATTGAATTTACCAGAGAATGATTCAAAGCGTTTTTTCCCCTTGTTCTTTTATTTTTCCTTTCTAGTTCCCCGCTAAAGCAAGGCTTCCAAGGCAAATAATTATTTACAAAATGTAAAAAAAAATTGACTTCGACTTGGCAACAGCTATGGATTGAATTGCCGATATATGATCTCTAATTAGATTTATTTGAGCGCTAAGACACGGCAAGAAAAGCAGTCGATGTTTCTCATTACAAAGGTTCCAAGGGGCGTGCAATTCATTGCAAGAGCTCGTACATTAAGGGCTTAATAAGTGTTTGTTTGATTGGGATCAAATCCAGATCTGCCTGCAAGTGCTAACATTCATCCACAACGGGCAAAGTAAGTACATGTAATTGCTGTTTTTCCTTTAATTATCCGTGCGCGTGTGTAAAAATTATAAGTAATGTGGATTTCTCAAAAAATAGCATGCCTTGACTGCATTTTGGCTGGTAAGGAACAAGTCCATATTGCAAGTCATGTTTGCTCCCATAAATTAAACAGTGATTTAGCAGTCGGTATGAAAATTGTGTGCTTGAAGGTCACGAACAGTTTCAGTATTGACAGTGAGTCAAAGATTGCTTTATGTTCATAAAGAAATTAAAGAATAAATAATGTGTAAAAAAATTGGCATGAACACAGGGTTCTCCCTAGTTTTCAGCACAACTGGTAACGGACCTTTTCAAACTGGTAAAGCATTTGGTTAATGTTGGACGTTCTGTAACGGATAAGCGACTTCTGAGCGTTTGCAGGCGGTAATAAGTGCTCATAATTATCATTATGTTATAATATTGTAAATTACTAGTATAATAAGAAGTGTAAATAGTTATAAATTTTTTAAAATTTTTGATTGTAAAAATATGTAATTCAGCCCTTGGGCTGCGAATGCATTTGAGATTAAACTATCTATCTATCTATCTTACAAGCGGTAGATTTTACTGGTTACCGCCTAATAACGAGAACCCTGGAACGTGGTTGCTTTTCATTGGCTCGGACAAAACTGCTTCAGTTGTGGTTTGATTTGAGCCAGACAACTTGTCATCACAAGAATTACGATTGGCAGAGAGGGTATGAAACAGTCGACTGATTCAGTACTGATAAGCCACCACTTGACATTTGATTCCCATTGGTTAAAACTGTACTGAATCAAACATTCCAGTTTGGCTTTAGCCGGTGTTAATGGTTAATCCGCGTTCCCCTTTCACTGCCATGTGTGATGCCCATTCATGTGGGCAGGCGCAATTTTTGTTATTACCTCTTCAAATCGGATCACGATGCTGTGGGCAAATCGTTGTACCCAAATCTTAAACCTGATTCGATAGGCAATGGGAAGCCAATGAAGTTCGTAGAGAGCTAGTATAGTAAATGGTTAGAACCCAAATGAAAACGAACAGCATACTTAAGACTCCATTGGTAGTACGGTGTCTAAGTGGCTACCCACATGTACGCATTGCGTACCTACTTTTTTTACACAACGCCGAGAAATACGAAAACACAATAGTTTCAAAGCCCTGACTACAGGATGCTAAACTGGCACAACAAGATTAATTGAGCAGTGAGGGAATAACTATCTTAAGTCAAATTTTCGAAAGAAAATGCCTTTCTTCCTCAGGGTTTCCCAAGGAATGATTTTGGCTTACGGAGAAAGAGAGGGAAAGGCATAATTTGAATGGCCGGATTATGCATCTCTAGTATAAAAACGGCCAATTCTGTCCTGACGAGCAGCCTTTGTCAATGGAAACGTGTGAGCAGTTCAATTAGCTCATTCAAAGTCCCTGAATCAAAATACATGGAGTAACCAAGGTATCCGGACAAAAAAAATTGTGACGAAAAAACAAGCAATTCCGACATTGGATAGATTTAGACATGAAATAAAAAAATATGAGTTTGACGTCAATTTCAGAAAATTGAATATTACACTCTTAATGGCATCCCCTCCTGTTTTTTTGGTGTCAGCTACATACCGGCAGCAAATTTCCTGCCAGGGAAGTATATCTTAGGAACTTTGAATTAGCTTTGGATAAGAAAGATGAAATGGGATGCCATGGCTTTTCTATAGGCTGTTTTTCCCTCATTTACATAAAAGAATTGCTATTTTTAATGTTCCGTGATTATTGTCTACATCTACATCTACATGTTCCAGCACTCGGCAAAGTCCCTTTTTGACTTATGGCTGTTTCTGCTTACGTGGCCTCATACACCACAAGCCTTTTTAGAGACATCACCGCCAAGCCGGCCACTTCTGCTGGAGAGAACAGGACAGCCACAACACCGGGGACTTTATCCCTTACTCTTCTCGAATAGTGTTTGGGTTCTTTAACGTCCCACAGGGAACTTATGAACATAGAAGACATTTGTGAGACGGGGCCTACGGTTTATAGTCCTTATCCGAGAAGACTTGAAAGTCTAACCATTTGCAGATGAAATTACAAAGGCAGCACTTTCTCCTCAGTTATTTTAAGATCCTGAGTGTTGATCCGGCCGGGGTTCGAACCCACGACCTCCCGCATGACAGCCCGATGCTCAACCAACTGAGCCACCGGTGAGCCACCTATTATTGTATAAAACGCTCTTAGTCTGTTAAATGCCCTAGTATTTATTCTGTAACAACTGTCTCCATTAGCCGAAATCATTCCGTGGGAAACCCTGATGAAGTAAGGCATTTTTCTTTCGAAATACTGGCTTAAGATAGTTATTCCTTCACTGTTCAATTAATCTTGCTGTGCTGGTTTAGCATCCTATACTAAGAGCATTGAACCTATTGTCTTTTCGTTCATTTATTTTCTAGGTGCACCCCAGATTTCTGAGAAGAACTTCCTGGTTTTGATTATCAGCAATGGTGGATAACAAGGTGGACCTTTTGGAGCGGCACATGCAAGATCTTAGCGTTGCAAGAAAGGAGGGAGACAGACAAGGCGAGGGTTTGGCTTATTTCAATCTTGGTACATACTATCAGGGTACAGCTGACTTTAATCAGGCCATAACAAATTACACAGAAGCATTAGCCATTTTTAAGGAAGTGGGTTTCATGGCCGGAGAAGGAGCAGCCTATGGCTATCTTGGCAACGCTTATCACAGTCTTGGTAATTTCAAGCAAGCCATAGAGTACCACCATCAACTTCTTACTATTGCAAAAGAGGTAGGGAACAGGGCTGGAGAAGGAGGAGCCTATTGCCATCTCGGCAACACTTATCAACGTCTTGGTAATTTCAAGCAAGCCATAGAGTACCACCATCAACTTCTTACTATTGCAAAAGAGATAGGGGACAGGGCCGGAGAAGGAATAGCCTATGGCAATCTCGGCAACGCTTATCAAAGTCTTGGTAATTTCAAGCAAGCCATAGAGTACCACCATCAATGTCTTAGTATTGCAAAAGAGGTAGGGGACAGGGCCGGAGAAGGAGGAGACTATGGCAATCTCGGCAACGCTTATCAAAGTCTTGGTAATTTCAAGCAAGCCATAGAGTACCACCATCAATGTCTTAGTATTGCAAAAGAGGTAGGGGACAGGGCGGGAGAAGGAGCAGCCTATGGCAATCTCGGCAACGCTTATCAAAGTCTTGGTAATTTCAAGCAAGCCATAGAGTACCACCATCAACGTCTTAGTATTACAAAAAAGGTAGGGGACAGGGCCGGAGAAGGAAGAGCCTATGGCAATCTCGGCAACGCTTATGACAGTCTTGGTAATTTCAAGCAAGCCATAGAGTACCACCATCAATGTCTTAGTATTGCAAAAGAGGTAGGGGACAGGGCGGGAGAAGGAGCAGCCTATGGCAATCTCGGCAACGCTCATCAAAGTCTTGGTAATTTCAAGCAAGCCATAGAGTACCACCATCAACGTCTTAGTATTGCAAAAGAGGTAGGGAACAGGGCCGGAGAAGGAAGAGCCTATGGCAATCTCGGCAACGCTTATCAAAGTCTTGGTAATTTCAAGCAAGCCATAGAGTACCACCATCAACGTCTTAGTATTGCAAAAGAGGTAGGGGACAGGGCCGGAGAAGGAAGAGCCTATGGCAATCTCGGCAACGCTTATAACAGTCTTGGCAATTTCAAGCAAGCCATAGAGTACCACCATCAAAGTCTTAGTATTGCAAAAGAGGTAGGGGACAGGGCGGGAGAAGGAGCAGCCTATGGCAATCTCGGCAACGCTTATCAAAGTCTTGGTAATTTCAAGCAAGCCATAGAGTACCACCATCAACATCTTAGTATTTGCCAGGAAACGGAGGACTCGATAGGGCTGGGAAGCGCATGTTATCATATTGGTCTTGTTCATGAATTTTTTGGCTCCTTGAGCAAAGCTCTTAATTACTATCGTCTAAGCATTTATTATTTTGATGAAGTTAGGCGTCTTCAGTCAGAGGATGCATGGAAAATAAGCTTTCGTGACACAAAGGGGTCTGGGTACACCAGTCTGTGGACAGCACTCTTGAAGAATGGAGAGGTTGATGAAGCTCTGTATGCTGCTGAGCAAGGACGAGCACAAGCTTTGGCAGACATTTTAAAGATGCAATACAGCGTTGATGGGAAACCTACAATGAAGGTAACTATCTCTTTGGTTATGAAAGATCTACCTTCACAAACTGTTTTCACAGCACTTGAAGGGAACATGATCAGCTTCTGGTTGCTAAGAGATGATATCGGGATAAATTTTAGACAAAAGAAAATCGAAAATGGAACTGCCAAGTCTGTGATGAAAAGTACTTTAGAACAGATCAATGCAGGGGCCGTTTTGCGATGCGAGAATCGTTCACTTGAAAGACAAAGCAGCAACTTCTCGAGCAGTAGGGAAGTTGTTGAAGAAACCGTTCAATCCTTGAGTGTCTCTGTATACTCTTTGCAGCCCTTGTATGATGTCTTAATCAGTCCTATCGCAGACTTGCTCCAGCGTGATGATGACTTAGTCTTTGTTCCTGATGGTCACTTTTGCCTGGCTCCTTTTTCTGCATTGAGTGACTCTGTCAGAATCCGTGCAATTCCCTCGCTGACTGCTTTAAAATTGATCACTATTGCACCTGATGACTTCCAAAGTAAGAATGAAGTGCTGCTTGTGGGCGATCCGTGCTTGAAGGAAGTCACTTATGGCAGTGGTGAACCCATGTATGCACAGCTGCCATGTGCAAAAAAAGAGGTAGATATGATTGGAGAACTTCTGCAGACCGTGCCTCTTACAGGAAAAAATGCAACCAAAGCTGAGGTCCTGAAAAGAATGAAGTCAGTTGCCTTAATCCACATTGCT
>NC_090871.1:65139467-65161967 GCF_036669935.1 Montipora foliosa | reverse complement strand
CTCCCGTCTGACCTTGCAGCTCAGTCGGTAGAGGAGCGCTGATCTAACCCGAAGGTCGTGGGTTCAATTTCCACCCTGGTCAGAGTTGTTCTCTGTCATTGTGTGGACCCAATTCCATTAGCAGGGCCAATGCTCATACGGTCTATATAGGTAATGAAATGGTATATGAAATGAATCATATATGAACTGTGGATATGAAATCAAGTGAAGCTATGATCTTCGCAGTTATGAACGCAATTTTTGCAATTGCGTAGAGAAGCCCTAAAAATTCAGGACTTCAACGGGGTTTGAACCCGTGACCTCGCGATTCCGGTGCGACGCTCTAACCAACTGAGCTATGAAGCCACTGACGTTGGGAGCTGGTCATTTGTGGGTTCTAATGTTCCCGTGAGGAATGAATCAATGATGAAATGATATATGAAATGAATCATATGTGAACTGCGGATATGAAATCAAGTGAAGCTATGATCCTCGCAGTTATGAACGCAATTTTTGCAATTGCGTAGAGAAGCCTAAAAAATTCAGGACTTCAACGGGGTTTGAACCCGTGACCTGCGATTCCGGTGCGACGCTCTAACTAACTGAGCTATGAAGCCACTGACGTTGGGAGTTGGTCATTTGTGGGTTCTAATAGTCGCTAATGGTCTCTAATAGTCCCATGAGGAATGAATCAATGATTACATTACTCTCTATATAATAGTTAAAGTGCCCCTGTGATCAAAAAAACCACTTCCTTTTTTCCTTCAGATTTTGAAAATGTGTTTGCTTAACACCTGACTGGCAAAATTTTGAGCTTTGATTTTTATCCAAAAGCCGTTTACTTTGAGTGTAAGTTTTGGATTTCACGGTCCGCCATTACTCACGTTCAAAACTGACCGATATGACCTCAGACGGTTGGATCCAGGGAAACGTGACGTCAGAGGCTAACTAGCTTAAAATTTCAGCGTGTAAACGCAGCTTATTATATATGCAAAGCGTGAGTTTAAAAGTCTGAAAGCCCAAAACTCCCGTGCTGCATATTAATTCTGCGGCGTATACACGTATTGCATTCTTAAACTAGTAAGCCTTTGACGTCATTTTCTCCTCGATCCAGCTCTCTCAAGAACATGATGTTCGTAATGGCGGACCATTAAATAGGAAAATTCCAGTTAAAATAAAGAGGTGTCTTTTTGAAATCAAGGCTTAAAACGTGGGTCACTTAGTGTTTTGTTAACATAGTTTTGAAATCCAAAGAAAAATATGAATTGATTTTTGGTCACAGGGGCACTTTAAGTCTGTCTCTAATACTTTGTGGAAACTGTAAATCAAACGTTATGATAAGAGGGAAATACTGGGAGAAAATCCTTTCGGAGTCGAGTGAAGAAGCAGCGAATAGGCCGAGTTCATTATGTAACTGTTAAGGCGTGGCTACGAGGCTTTATGGTCAAATTTCGTGGCTCGGTTCTTGTCTCACAAGTGTCAAGGGAGAGTTCTAAACAAAACAATATTCGAATTTAACCTTAAAGCCTCGTAGCTAATCATGTGTGAATATTGACATATCGAACGTGTGCTATTAGGAATACGGGACTCAATCCCAGGCCACCTTAGAGGAAGGCGAATGCTTTCACTGCGCCAAACCTGTTCCCCCAAAGACGAAAATTGTTGTGAAAAAAATTGGGAAACCAGGAATTTAGCAAAGTGTCTATAGGATTTAGAACTCGTGAGCAAAGGCCAACCAAAATATGTAACTTTGCATTCCGGTCTGACGGGTTTGCAGCTAATAATATATCCTTTCCTGGCTTCAAGTAACTCGTGAAAGTTGTTCTGAAAGAGAACCTTTGCAATAAGCCACCATCTCTGTTGTCGTGTGACGGTTGTCGAAATCTTCTTCTCTGGACTACACTCAGAATCGGACGAAAAACATAAATTACTATCTGGGAAACAGGAAACCTGAACCGTTGTTTATCCAAAATTGACAGGAAGACAAGGCAGAAATTGTGGAACAAAGTTGCACTCGTGCGTCATATGCCCTTTATTAAGCTCGTATGCTTTTCGTTTTCATGTGAGATGTTTTCTGTATTCAGAGATGTTTAAACCATTTTAGAAGCAATGAAAGCGTTAGACTACGTTAAAGAAATTGTGTCAGACGATTCTGTTCCTCGAGTAAGAACAATGTGCGAGTCATGCGAGCCAACATGGCGAGCCATGCAAGTCAACATGCGAGTCGCACAATTATTGAAAGCTAACCATTTTAAAATGGGTGCTTAGACTTAACAACTGTTTATCAGCGCTATTTGAAATGGGTGCTTAGACTTAAATGCGAAATACGCATGGTTCGCTGGCTCGCAGATTGTCCAGTCCCTTGGTCCGGTCTTATCTGTGTTTGTGTCCGTACGTTTGTCACGGACACCGTCACAAACAAAAAAAAAAAAATCGAACAGCCCGATGAAAAAAGCTAACAAAATGAAAGTGAATTTACTCTCTGTGTAATATTGTATCAATAGGCCATTTTCGAAATATCAAATATTCAGCTTTATAGTGAAGCAGTGAGGACAGAAACAATAGAGATTCGATGGAATGAATGTGAAAAATGGGTCTTTTTTAGAATCGCGTGTATTACAAATGTGAATGAAATTGGAAATTACCTGCAATCAATTCGATGATTATCAGTTGACAAATTTCAATGGACATTTACTGTAATTGCATTTTGTTATCAGTTGGTTAGTGTTTTACAGTGATGTTTGTGTTCATAATAGCGAGATCAGTGATGATGACTTCAAGATGTTCAAGATGTTGTGTGGTAACTCGGTAGATTTACCGACATTGTCTCGCATGAGACGTATACTCCAGAACCCACACGAATAGCGAGCTTGGTACAACTCAGTAAGCTGGATAAATAAAGCGAAGCCTGAGTCCTTTGGCATTCATGAAAGAAAGCACCAAATAGAATGTGACAAAATATATATTGCGTTATATTTAAAAGGTCAAAGACAGATCACTGATTGAAAGCATTGACAAGAAAAGTCATACAGGGTACTGGGACAGGTCATGATTCTGTCTTACATTAAAAATAGTTGCGGAGTCTGTGGTTTGGATGTGACCTCTTCACCCACAGGGAAACTCTCCGCGAGGAATTACGACGGAAAACACAGCGTGAGGGATGGTATTACGGAGAACTTTCTAAGTATGTGTAGCGAAGCTTGTAAATACTCGCTTAAAAGATTACCTCAAATTAAAGAGAAACGGAGCCAAATACTGCTGTGTTGACCTCGGGTGACTATTTGTAATGAAACTGATTCTAAAAAATTAACCCCCAGTCCAGTCCAGTGCAGTCCAGAGTCCAGTCCAGTCTATGTTTTCCAACTGGCCCAATAAATGTCGAAACAAGTTGATCTCTTATCTTTACAACTGTCGCTCCGGGAATACAAGATTTAGTTATTGACTGGGTTTTTGACAGCTTCTCGGCCTCTATTTCCTTGATCATTATTAATACTTTAGGCTTCTTACCTTTAATGGGTTTGACCGAACTTGTCGACGGGACTGTAGCACTTTTTCCCTAACCTGCACTAGAAGACCGCTTACTTATACCTGTTATGCCTTCGGAGCTCTGTTATCAGTTAAAGCATCATCTGTAGTCGTAGATGTTGATGGTTCCTGTTGTGTGTGCAGTTCTATTACCGAGTTATCCATAGTAGGTGGAGACTCAGGTGTATGTGTTTTAGCGGCCAGTAAGGAAAGTGATAACAAAAGAGCGTCCTTTTCCCGTTCAACCTCCTCAAGCCTGCCTTTTAGCGACCGATTCTGATCTTCAAGTCGACGGACTTCTACCGAACAATGACAATCCTGCTTTTCTAATTGATTCGGCGTTTGAATAATATTCCAAAGTTTGGATATTTCCTTTTTCATATCTCTAATCTCCTTGCACAGCCGTTGAGTAGAATCTATGTGGCTGTTCTCTTCTTCTACGCCGAAGTCAAGATGGCGGGATAATTCAATCTCGGCAGATTCGGGCTGGTCGAGCTCAGGGTGTCTTAGAAACGATTTTAACTTATCCTTTACAACTGATGCATCAGATCCTTGTACTTGTATGGTTTTGGTGTTCTTGTGGAACGTCAGCGTTGCTCCCTTCGTCTTGATTGACATTTTTTGGTCGCCATCTTCACCGGTGGTTTTTAACAGTTCGAGCCCTAAATCCTGTTGACACAAATCTTTAAACGTCTCAAAATCACCATCCCATATATACATATGTTTCTTCTCATCAAATCCTACTTTAATTCGAGGATTGCTATTTGTGGATTTATCCAAGAAATCAAATTTATCAGAGCCGGCTTCACCGTGTATCGACGGCATGTTCCGTATGAAGAGTTCTTTTTCAATGGTCCATTTCCGAGTTCTGTTTGCCTTAAAAACGAGACTTGGGCGAGAATTTCAAATCATAAACGAAAATGAGGTTAATTCTATGAAGATATTTCACTCAGTTTCATTTGAAACATTTCATTTGAATCGTTTCGAAACGGAGGGAGCCAGCAACTTGGTAATGAACCCGGCATTGACTGTATACTTTAGATTTATATTACTACTCTTTAATGATTGGCTTAAGCATCTCTCGCCACAGTTTTAGCCAACCAGAGCTGGATCACACAAAAACCAACAGTATACGTGACTCGCTCGAACTCATTTTCCCGCGTCTCGCGCCGGCTGCATGCTTTAGCTTTGCGTTACGATTAGCTCGCTTGATTTCCTACACGTTTTACGATTGGTCAAAGTAGTTAAATTGGGTTTGTTGTACTTCCCAACTCTAATTTTTTTTTTCGATTGGAGGAGAATGTGTCACGTGCCATGGGTCAAAACTCATTAACTTCCTAGGGGGGAAAAAAACTCACTGATTCCCTAGCCGGGAATAAAACTCGCTGTTTCCCTGTTTCGACTGACCCTATTCCGGAATAAGAATAGGTGGATTTATGATTTAAAAAGGTATGTCTGGCGCTTTTGAAGCAACAAGGATAATAACGATATGTTTAAAATATAATTTTAGCAGGTATTTGATAATTTCAATTCTCCGTATTCTCCGTAAAAAAGGTTTCCTAAGTAATGTTTAAAAAACGAGCAGCAGTGTTTTATCGGCTTGTTTCTTAAACCCGATAAAACACGTGCTGCGAGTTTTTTGAACGGCTTCAAAAACATTCCACAAAATGCGAATTCCTCGGGAGTCCGAACACAGGTTCAAATTGTGAGAGGAAGATATCAGTACACAAGAAAAACAAGTGGAGCTTATAAAAAGTAGGGTAATTTTAAAAGCACGTTTTTTTCCTTCAGTGCTTATTCTTTGTTGCCGGTGGTTAAAGGAGGTTGGTTAAACATGTTGCGTAAGAGAAAGTTCGGAGAATTGAAAAATCAACACTATATGTCACAAAATGGTCTTTTAATATTTTTGCACAGTGGCAAAATGCAAGGCTGAAGAAACAAGCAGCGAACGAAGAAGGAAGGTTCGGCGTGGAACAGGACAAAATCTAAAGTCTGGATACGAACATCGATAACATGACGGCAGAGTCGTTGAATAGACCATATTCGTATTCTCAGTATTGGACTGGAACTAGCTTGCAATGGAGGCTAATGCGGGGGAATATATTAAAAAGTATTTGCATTTGAAAAGATTCCCCCGCATTAGCCTCCATTGCAAGCTAGTTGCAGTCCAATACCGAGAATACGAATATGGTCTATTATTAAAATTTCGATGAAAATGATTTGGACTATTCCATAAAGATTACTAGTGATATTTATATAAAGATCGTTTCGTTTGAGAATAAGCGATAATTACATTGTTTGCACATTCAGCCCGGCACTCCCCTGGGACAGAAATCAAAGCTGCCACCGGGCTTTTCAGAATGATCATAGATTACCAGGTATAAAGGTTCATTGAAGTTTTATCGATCTTTTTATAGGCTGTTAGCCACATGAATTATTAATGAGTTTTTGAACCTCTTTTCCATGTATTCCTATTCCGAAATACGGTCAATAGAACGCATCCTTAGGGCTGGTTTTTCTATTCACAATTCTGGAATGAGAACGGTCAGAATGTAAAATTTGCGCGCGTTTTTCTATTCCGCATTCCTATTTCGGAATGGACAGAACGCCATTCCATCCATTTTTCTCCCAGGGGAAGAATGAACAGAATGCTGCGAATGAAAATCCAAGATGGCGGACGGCGAGATGAGCGCTGCGGATTCAAATACGTCTCTACCGGAGAAATCAAAGATATTCTGTGGTAAGCTTGTGGAGTAAGATACTGCGTCAAGGAGGTGATATAGTGAAATTATCAAGCCTATAGAGCGGTTACAAATGCAGTGTAATACATTATATTGAGCGTCTTTCATTGGTAGCCGAATATGAGCATTTTTAACGACCATTTAACGAATGCATGAATGCGCCTGCCGCCTTAACGACCATTTAACGAATGTATGAATGCGCCTGTCGAACTTGAGACGATCAGAAATCGATTACAAATTTTCCATTGTTTACGCCTGACAGGATGATTCGCCAACCATCCCGATAGCTCTCCACGAGCTAAAACTCAGGTTAGACTTTTGGAAACAATGAAACATTGCCTCTAATTTCATTGTACCAAAAGTACGAGGTTTTTTCAGTGATGTTTCGTACAAGAAAATATGCGGGAACAACATTGTCTGCATGGCCTGTGATTCGAGGGATGTGTCTCCTCTCCTTTGTATATAAGACTGCCAAAACATTCGGCAAATCCAAAACAGTCTCCATATTTTCTTCCTCGTCTTCATTTACAAGGAAAGTTGCTGCGATAACGGCTGCAATGCAATGCGGCAGTCTCTTCGTCGGCCGCAATATTTGTTACGCAATGTTTACTCCTGCCAGCTGGGGCCCGTTTCTCGAAAGTCCCGAAAACTTTTCGGGTCCGAAAAGCCACTTGTGAAACTGCCAACCGCTTATTTTGGAAGGCCGATCTTTTAACATGTTTTCAAGCTAACTAAAAGAAACATGTCCGTAGAGTTTGACAACTTAAATCCTCTCCGTTCTTGAGATACAAAGGGAATTGTGACACCCGAAAATGGCCCGTAAAAGTTTCGGGACTTTCGAGAAACGGGCCTCACGACCGTGCATCTCGAAGGGCGTTTCTTTTATGCAGACAATCCGAATTATTCCTAGCATTCCGTACCAACCATTCTTATCCCAGCATTGTGAATAAAAAAACGCGCCCTTAGTTTTCGGGTTTTTTCGTTCACCTGTGAGTTGAATAAAGAAAACACAAATTAATGCAATTCCTCCAATAATGTAATATGCCATCAATGGAATACGCCGATTCACACTCTGCAAAGTTAAAAGGGAAAAGGCATTAATGACTGTTGTACAAGGCAAAAAGCTCAAAATGACAAGAAAGGAAATGACAGGTACGGTATATCAAAGCTCATTCCAACTGATTCATTTATTTCAACGAGTAAAGCTTTTACGGTAAGTGGGAGAGCTGGTAATTAAAAGGAAAAGAAATAACAGCAAATAGTTTCTAGGTCCGTATTTATGTTAAGTGGCCATTTAAAACGTCATGGACGTCATGTATAAATAAGGGAGACAAGGCAGACGCGTTAAACGACAAACAAATTCAACGTTTAAAGTGAAATTTGTCCCTTCGACGCACCTATGGAACGTTCCCTGCTAACAGAGGTCTGTTTTCTTTTGCTTTCACTTGGCTGACGAGCACGGAAAGGAGACCTCTTCCATGTGTCCAAACTCACTGTGTTGAGCATGCGCAGCGGTTACTTAGCGACCGAATCTTCTCGTGATACTTCATGTTGTGCGGGCTCACTTAACAACACGGAAATTACGTACTGTAAAGGAGTGGGCAGGACACAGCGGGCTCAAGTTACAGTTAGCAAACATATCATGGGGCATGCGGTTTGAAGAGTGCTGTCCAAGGTTGTGCACGGAGGTCGGATCGAAGTGAGTTTGGACTCATGGCAGAAGTCTCTTTTCCCGTACTCGTCAGCCCAGCGAACGGAAAAAGAAGAGTACTCTGCTAGCAGGGAATTAAAGAACGACGCACATTCGACGCACCTCAGTTATCTCAGACAATAAAGCCGTCTAAGATAAAATACACGACATCTTAAACTGGGGCGCACTGACACCACTGATTGTTTTTCTAGAGCACAACGTATTAAACTCTAGCCGTCCAACAGGAGTGGAAAAAAGTCCTATAAATGAATTGGTACGAAAAGGTTTGGAGTAAAGGTAAAGAATGAACGATTTACTGTTAAAAGTTCACGTTGTTATTTGACGTATTTGCTTTGCAGAACACGACAAATAATTGTTCAAAAATGCGTGCTGCACGATTGTTTTCCCCTATTTAGCCAATAATATTACCGCTTTTTGGCTTGTCGTTTCCGTAGCCCTATTGCACAGCATCAGTACGGAAATAGACCACTGTCATAAATGGCGACCACCCTTATATTCTTTTAAATTTGTTAATTCGACCTGCTGCCCTCATTTTGAAACAAATATTCTTTCGAAAACTGCTCGTCGTAGCGAGGCTAGAAAGACTTGTTAGCATTAAAACAAAATAATATTTGGGCGCCATTATGAAAGAGGTCTAAAGCGTGCAAATACACCCGTACTTACTTTTCAACAAGGTATGTGGCGAGCAAGTAGGCGGGAATCTCCTCCGCGAAATTTAAATAAAAATCTCCCGCTAAATTTCCAGAGTTAAAACTGAGCCCGTAATACACCATGCTGGTCACGCACCTACGGCAAAAAAACCCAAAGAAGCTCATTTACAAAAGGCAATCAGAATATTTGGTATCGTTTTAAGAACGAGGGATATGACATAACACGTTATCCATATACCTTAGGTGGCCCGGCATTCTAGAATTTGAACCATCGATCAGTGTTTTGTGACATGGGAAACGTCCCCACCTGGGAATAAATGTATCATTCTCTCTCATGATTTAAGCGGCGTTCAAAACGGCTTCAGGGAGCTTAACAAACGACGGCAACAACAGCGCCACGAAAAATTATATCATTTGTTAAAAGATGAAGAATACTCGTGCTGCACGTCTGCACGTGTAGCACGCATTTTAGCACATATTCTTGCAGTACTCTTCATAACGACGACGCGAAGCCTTGACGACAACGTGAGCAGACAATAGAGAGTCTTTCATGTTCCATTTTTGCTTTGAAACCCTGTTCCAAGCAAAAATGGAACATGAAAGACGCTCGTACCAAATATCTCTTAGGACACTTCGCCTAACAATGAACGACATAAACCAAACTAGGCGGAGAAATCGCGAAAGACTTAGGGCGCGTTGTATTGACCCTATTCCGGAATAAGAATACGTGGCGTAATGATTAAAACGGTATGGGTCGATTATTAAAACTTAGTTTAGACGATGTTTAACAAAACCGCGTTCTAAGCCATTTTCTATTTTGCCAACAATCATATCTAAAAACTGTCAGCAGCTGATGGTAACAAGAAGGCTTGCATTCCAGACTAGACAACAATTTATCTACTTAAATATACCACTTATAAACAGATTTGGAGGTCCACTGATTTTCTTAAGCCGCGGCCTAAGTTAGCATTTTAGCCGATGTTTGGCAATTTTAACGTGAATCTCCGTAAAAACGAAGGATTTCTTACTTATATTCCATGTATTCCTATTCCGGAATACAGTGAATCGAAGGCACTCTTAAGATAGTGCAAAGTTATATTTTGAGGTGACGTTTTCGTCAAGGTTGCCGTCGTAGATTTTAATTAGAGTCTTTGTTGTTAGGTAAGCGGCACCCTTTTTGAGAAGTTTTTAAGGTCCTCGAAATTATGAGCGTCACCTAAACATTAACAAAAGAAAAGTCGACCAACTGAATTTGAACTCCCGACTACTGCGATACCAGGTCATTGATCAATGTGAGTTATGTCAGTCAGTGGCCCGGGTGCGATTCCCAGACTTGGCGTCACACCTGGGTTGAGTTTGTTGGTTCTCTACTCTGCTTTGAGAGGTTTTTCGCTCTGCTCAAAAACAACAAACTGCGATTTGAAGGTTTTGATTTGATTTCTATACACTTTCGCCAATCAGAACTGACCCCATCGCTAAATGCAGTTGATACTCAAATGATGAACGACAAGAGTAGTTGAAACACTGTCAGTGGAAAGACCATAATTATGAAAAATTCATTTTTACGTTACATTTTCAACTTGCACTTCCCCATTCCCCATTCCGGCAATATTAGTAACAGAAAAAAAAACGCTGTTGGGGAGAGGGTTTGATGGAGAAATTAATTCATAGGGGGAGGGAATTTGTCCAACAGTCCTGAAAGGTAAACCCCTCGGGGGGGACTCCCATATAAAAAGGACGGGGTAGCTCGTCGGAAATTTTGAAAAGAGCCCCTAAGACCCTAAGAGGTACCAAAATTCTGTCTTGTGCGCGTGGCATGAAATTTTTCCGTCCTCAAGAAGTACCAAATTATGGGTTTTAATAAGACAAAATTTAAAAAAATAGTTAATTGTCAAATGCCTCTTGTCATAATTTTTTGGGCTCAATACCCTACAAGGTACCGCTAAGGCTCCCGCTGTGGACCTTTTGAGGCTTAACACCCTAAGAGGTACCCAAACCGCATTTTTAACCCCTTAAAGGTGCGACGAGCACCCCGTCCTTTTTTTATGGGAGTACCCCCCCCCCCCCCCATTCCCCCAGGTGTAAGCCCTGTTGTCGCTCACTGTTTAAAGTCAACTGGGAGCTAATATTTTTTCGAGTTTGTAATAAACGAGTTTGTTACTTTCTTTCTTTCACGTCACAAAAATTAAGTCTCAACACTGTTTAAAACTTGTACTCTGACACTTGCTCGATTTTGGGTCAAATCATTAAAAGCAGGCAAATTTTTGGAGAGGCAGCTGAACTGCGCAGAATACCCGACCACTTCTTTGCATATGAGTGGCGTGTATTGTTATATGCCTCGTTCTTCGAACGATGCTGCTACAAGGACACAGACCATAGTACGTGGCTTTGCAGTTACTCCGAGACAAAGGAAAAAAGAGATTTATCAAAAAAAAAAAAACATTTGAGGGTAGCTCAGTTCACTTAACTTACCAGGACCATGCCTCAATAAGTGTGATTTTTATCAAGTATTTAGTACAGTAAATAATAACTGAACAAATGCCACAAGTAATAAGTTTTCTTTCACTCTTCTTCTCTTCCTTCTCTTTACATCGCTGCAAGCGTTCCCTCGGGATATTCGTACCCATTCGCCTTCGCCATTCGACGCGAACTTTTTTCGGCCTCTTTGACCCTCCCTCTGGCCGACAACCATCGCGAAGACTCTGGAATGATCCTATAGACAATAACGCAAATTTAAGGATCTTGGACTGACACCTATGGCATGTTAATTGATACAATATTTATTAAATCAGATTCGAAGATCATAGTTTTTTACTTCGTTTCGTTTCACTTCAAAAAAAGCTTTCGCCAAAACTACAGGAACTTATAAACATAAAAACAAAAAAGGAACGTTTCAATTATAGTCTTCAGGGCCCACAGACGGATTTTTGGCGCGTTGCTAAGGAAGTGAAATGTTACTTCCGGTAACTGACGTCATAATATCGTGAGCTGACAAGAAAACCCACTTGTAAGCAAAAGTCACCGAACAAACTGTCGTTTCCATGGAAGGTTTTTCCTCGCCCTTCCTCGCGCTCGTTCTCAGATCAACTGCGCATGCGTAAACGAACTGACTTCCGGTTTGAGAAAAAAGCTAAATTAATGGCGGTTTTAAATTGAATTATATTTTTTTTTACATGGCACGTTTCACTCCCAAATACAGAATATAGCTAAGCATTGATTTTTTAAAATCATCTTTTTTGGAAAAGTTATGGGTATTTCAGTATCGTTTGTGTCTTTAAAAAGAACATTTTTCAAAATAAAAAGAAAACCATGCTTGGCTGGATGCAAAAACGAATACAAATTATCAAACCATCGATTAACTACCAAAATTGAGTAGCACGGAGACAAATTTAGAGTTTTCTTTTCTTGGTCACGTGACCATGGGCGCGGCATGATGACGTCATATTTAGGGTCATTGGCTTACAAAAGTTAAAAACTGACCATAATAATGCCAAATTCTCTCAAATTACTTAACTATTACATCCTTAGCAACGCACCCAAAAAAATACGTCAGTGGGCCCTTAAGGCGTAAAAGTCGTTTTGGATCAAGCAAGGTTGACGACGACGGCATCGACATCGTCTTTTTGGGAGCTAAAGGAACGACAACGGCGACGGCAACAAGAACATCACACATTTGCATAATTGGTGGGCAAAAATAATAGGGGAAGCCTTCGGCTCGATTTCCAACACTCACTGAAACAATCCAGCCTAGAGATGCTTCTTTCGGACGTTTTTTCTAGAAGGCGACACAAAACATGATTTGACTTAAAAACACGCCAGCTCGACGGACACAGAAGAGTAAGTTTGCTAGCAGCCTAACAGCGTAGTGGTAAAGCGCTGAACTATTCTTGATATTCACAACAGGAGCGCTGAACTCCTCTTAAGCGCGATGATTTTAATTAAGACGATTCCAAGTTTCGGATTGTGCGAGTGATCACTCTCACTCCCAAGGGAAATAATTAATTCTGTAAGGAAATTGACTGCGAGTTGTCACTAATTTCGGCGATGGATTGTGGGGCGAGCAAAACACATGCGCGCGCACGGATTGCAAGTAGACGCGACGCAAGGGGAGCTCGAATTTTCGGCGCTTCCGTCACGTCGCGTCTCTTCGCGCGCGTTCGTATATATAATTGCCCCCCTCCCCCCCCCCCCCCCGCACAATCCCACACCGAGATTAGAGACTACTCACAGTCTAGTAAAGAAATAAATAGTATTCATTTATTTATTTTATTTTATTTGGTTCGTTCAACCGCCGTGAAATTGTAAGTTCGAGAAAGTTCGGGTACAAGGGCCCTTATTTCATAGCGAACTTTGCGAGAGTTATTCTAACATGATTTTGCTAATAGTCAGTGTACCTCATTCTCTTACCAATAATACACAATAAACGGCACATTCAGCAGGGTTTTTACCAAGCTGAAAGGTTGCCAGCCACCAATGAAGTACGCAATCAAAGCTTGCACAACAATACCTACCCCGTAGGCCACGTCGGACAAACAGTTTTCCCAACGTCTCCACTGAGGAGTCGCTATTTCAGTCATGAGAAGAAACCCAGCGATCAAGCATGCTGTAAATGACATGAAAAATGCTTATCTCCAACCTCGTTCCCAGGGTCTCGCTTCTCTGCCGTCTTGAAAAGACAGACCCTGGGAAAGAGGCCGGGTAATCTCTCGTCTGCATTTGCCATTCCGACGCTATTTTCTACAACGAGCAAGATTGCCCAAAACGAAGATAACTTGGAGCCCATTGAAGTCTTAATTGACGCAAAAGAAATCGCTTCCTTTATTATTTGCAGGTTGACAATTGAGACAATTGATGTATAGAATATTATAGAATCTTTATCAGCTGCAGCTCATCAAGGGGTAATTCGTTGAGTCAACCCTTTCATGAGTAAATGTATTTTTAGGAACAGGTTTTTCCCGCGAAAAGTATCATATTTCCCTTGAGGGTGAGATAGCTCTGTTTTGATTAGCTTTTACAACAGTGGGCGTGCTGAATCTTCCAAGGAAGGCGCTCTATAAGTAAATCAACTCTGGAAATGGTTGATTCCTAAGCCAAATATGGTAAATAGAGGCCCCACTTGATGAGCTACTGATATTAGAGAACAGACTGCGAGTGGGAGCAGTCTCAGGCTCTTATTTCGGCGTGCGAGAGAGGAGTGGGAGAATTCCTAATCACGACGCAGGTCTTCCGAATTCCTCCCGCGCGTGTTTTTCTACCGAGCTCCCAACTCGCTCTCCGAAATTAGAGGCAATTCGCAGTCTAACTGGAGAACATATGAAATGATACATATTTCCAGGTTGAAATGAAGGTATATATATTGATTCTAAAAAAGGGGGTTAAAACAGATCTAAAAAACATTGAAAAACTAAATTTTCGGCCGCCTTCTGCGATCTTCTTCAGAGAAAATATACTAGCAAGTTACGGCATGCAAATATATAGAAAAATGATGTCATTGTTCGTTGCTCCTAAGGGAGGAAACCAGTGCCGCGTAAACCCTGGGGAATGGTGTTCTTTCGTTGACAGAGTTTTTGTCGAGGAACGAATGCAACGACTCTAGTAAAAGCCTTTCGTTCTTGGTTTTTACGCCTGTTCCCAAAATGCTTGCATAATTTGGGTGTATGTCGTGGCCAGTGGTTTCGGCATGCTGTTTTACCGCAGAGCTGATATTCCATTAGTTCCAGGTTTGTGCTCAGCCCCCCGAGACTCTCCAACATATGTAAAAGGGCACGTTCTGCAACTCACTTTGCATACAATTCCTTTCAAATGTTCTTTTTTCGACCGGTCTTTAGGTTTTTTTGAAAACATGACCCAATGTTTTTAGTGGCAGGAACGCTGTCCTAATGTTTTCGCGGCTTAAAATCCGTCTAATGCGCTCTGACACACCTTTAATGTATGCAATTGATGCATATGCTTTTGGGATCTCCCGGGACTTTGGTTTTGCGTTGTTCGATTCTTCGACCGACTTGATGAAGTTTTCAGGATAGCCATTAGCTTTCAGGTCGTTAATAACGCGTCGTTCTTCTCTTCGTCTTCGTGCAGTCGTAGACGAAATACATTTAGCGCGGTCCAGTTAGGTCTTAATGACAGCTCTTTTGCTTTGCGCTGGGCTGTGTGAATGGAAATCTAAATACTTGCTCGTATGTGTGGCCTTGCGATATACACCCACCTTTCCGTCTTCATTCACAGTGCTGTTGGTGTCTAGGAAGGCTATGCTCTTCTTGCCCATAGTTATTGTAGGCATCTCTACTGTAAACTGAATGTTGGCATTTATCGAGTTTAAGGACGTTCGCGCCCAAAATGTTCCCACGTACAGATTTTTTTTAAACTTGCCACGCAGAAAGGTAATGATCTACTTTTGCCAAAACGGAAAAAAATGGGGGGTCACCGTGCTTGTTTTCGAGATCATGAGGTGCACTTTTAGAAGATTGCGTTATTTTAAGACGATCTTAGTTTACAACTGTCAGCAATAAAAAAAGCTATATTAAAGAAATTTAGATCAGGTAAACGTAGTCAATTCAACATAACTAATACAACTAATTAAACTTTTGCAGCTGTCTTTTTCTATGGTGAAATAGACCTTGAAAAACGATACATATTTGTCTAAGAAAGAAAACTTCGGTGGCACAAGAGCATAAAAGGCGAAATATTTGTAACTTCTCACGCACAGATTTTTTTTTGTTTTTTGTTAAAATGGACAAAATCAGAAAAGGAAGTGATCTCCGGTAAGAAAAATAGGGGTCACCGAGCATTCAAGAGAGTAAAATCGCTGCGAAGTTCTCAAAGCGATGGTACATTCATACTGTCACGTCATTGCGTGACATTTCCAAGAAGACCTGGGTCCACAGCTATCCCATGGTGTCACACGCTTTCACGTTCCATTCTTGTGGAAAATTTTTGCGCCTTTAGCATCGTGTTTACCTTCGTTGTCTGCGATGCATGACGTGTGCGTGACATGCGCGAAAAAATGCGCAGTAGCAATGGGCGCGAACGTCCTTAAGTGACTGTGAAAGACCTCAACACCGTCTCGCTTAATGCACGCGTTCGAATCGTCAACACTACCATTTTGGTCTGACTGGCGAAGTTTCTAATGCTTTTTCTTCAACTTCTTGCATTACAAGCTCTGCGATAACCACGCTAACTGGAGATCCCATGGCACAACTTGACACCTGATGGTTTTGGGTTCCCTCAAATATAAAATAGCTGTTGTGTAGGAGAAAGGAGAGTAAGTCCAGGATTTGGCCCTTGGTGAGCTGAGTGTGATTTTTCCAATCATCAGATTTCTCCAGTTTTCTCTGAACGATATCTATCGCCATGCCGATCGGTATGGAATTGAAGAGTGAGATCACGTCAAACGACACAATCAGCTCGTCTTCGGCCAATTCTTGGTTGCTTACAAACTCTGCAAACTGATTAGCATTCTTGACAGAGTATTCGGTTTCATTTGCAAGGTGTTTCAGTATAGAAGCTAGGTATTTTGAAAGTTCATAAGTCGGTGAGCCAATACAGCTGTTTATAGGTCTTAATGGTATTCGCGTTTCTGTGTCTTCCGGGAGAGTGAGATGGTCGTCCGTTTGCTGCAGTACCACTTTGTGAGTCTTGGGTAAACCATATAACGATGCTGGTGTGGAGTCGGAGGGGCGGAGCTTCCAGTAGTCTGTTTCATCAAGGTTGCCAAGTTTCTTCAGATCCAAAAGTTTACCCTGTAACTCAAGCTCCGTTCTTGATGTTGGATTACGTCTTCTATCAGTGATTGGTATATAGACGTTCCGATCTTGCAGCATTTCTTGAATCCGGCTTCGGTAGTCGGCACTCCATGACGACTGTACAGTTCCCTTTGTCCGCTCTGATAATTTCATTGTTTTCGTCAGTATTTAGTTCTTTGAGTGCTCTCCGTTCCTCATTCGTCAGGTTTCGTTGTTTCGGTGGCTTAGCATGTTTCAGAGCTCCGTACTGACCTCCGCTCTAATCGCATCCTGACCTTCTCGAGGTAGGTGGCATATTGCAGCTTCGACGAAAGCGAGTATATCTTTCGTGGGCACAATGTGTGGTGTGATTGCAAAATTCAGTCCTTTCCTCAGTAGCGATATTTCGTTGCTCTGTAGTCTTCTTCCAGAGATATTTACTACCCATCTCTTCTTTAATTCGTCTACATCCATGCGAGCTGGTGGCCTATTCAGCTTTTGCTCGTGTTTCCGTTCAATTTCTAATCGGACGCGTTCACAGCGTTGTGCGACTGCTTGGGACAATGCCTCGCAATGAGAGGCCTCAATGGCCGACTCGATGTTATACTTGAGTCTTTGCTGATCTTCATTGAGGGATTGAAGTTTGCAGTGACTTTCACCAATGAGGATGCGTTTACATATGTTGGAGAGAGTAAAAGATGTTGGAAGTCTCGGAGGGCTGAGCACAATCCTGGAACTAATGGGAATATCGACTCTGCGGTAAAACAGCATGCCGAAACCACTGGCCACGACATACACTCAAATTATGCAAGAATTTTGGAAACAGGCGTAAAAACCAAGAACGAAAGGGTTTTTACTAGAGTCGTTGCATTAATTCGTTCCTCGACAAAAATTCTGTCAACGAAAGAACACCATTCCCCAGGGTTTACGCGGCACTGGTTTCCTCCCTTAGGAGCAACCAACAATGACATAATTTTTCTATATATTTGCATGTCGTAACTTGCTAGTATATTTTCTCTGAAGGTCGCAGAAGGCGGCCGAAAATTTAGTTTTTTAATGTTTTTTAGATCTGTTTTAACCCCCTTTTTTAGAATTATGAACACAGATTTATATATATTGATTTTGAAGAAAATGATCATCCCCGTTAAAAAGAAACTTAATCAGTTGTGATGGAATGTGGAATCCCATTCTCCTCCTCAGAGTCCGCTTTTCTTTTGGTCAGCACCAAGAACACGGACTCTGGCCACAGCCAAAAATGCGCGCAGTCGCGGTAATGGTATAATGTTGTAACCATTGACGACCGTTATTGTTTCAAATTCCCGAGAATGCACAGAAGAGCCGGAAATGCGTAATTCACGGACTCTCTGCTTTGGCTGTGGCCAGAGTCCGTGTTCTTGGAAGCGAATGAAAGCAACAATAAGCGACAAAAATAGTTGAGACACTGAACTGGGAAGACAACAATTAGGGAGAAACCACCTCAACGTTACATTTTCCATTTGCACTCCCTCCCCCCTCTTCCCCCGCCTCCCCCCTTCAATGTTGGTAACGGGAAAAGGAAGAGTTGGCGATAAGAAAACAACATTGTTCTTGCGGCGGGGGATGGGGGGAGTGGGTTAGATGGAAAGACTTTGGGGGAGGGATTTGTCCGAGATTCCTTAAAAGGGAAAGTGTCTCAACCCTTTTGCCGTTTATTGTGTGAACTAGAAAATACAGCATTACCGCTAGGTAAAAGACTACGTGGGAATATTAGAACTGTAAATGATTGTACTTGATCCTTTTTTTTAGGACATAGTTACAGCCATTTTCCCTATTTGACGATGACGTCACAGTAGCGCGCAAACCTAAGTAACAATAGTGGGGATGGTTTTCCGGTGAAAATCAATGCCGCAGCATGGATATTTGTCTGTTTTGCAAAGGATTGTAAGTGATTGACGTTGAGGGACATAATGGAAAAGGCTAGGATATCCCGCGCCTCGATTTATCGAATTTTAAAGAGCATGGAGATCAAGAAAGCCATTTCAGAGCTTGTGACTGACGAGAAAAGTGATTCGACGTCATCGAAAATTAGGGAGCTTACGAGACGAGGACGACGACGGCTACGAGGACTTCATTTAAAAATACAAGTTCGCGTTATTCAAATCACTACGAAACTATTTCATGTCGTTTCGCGTTAAACATGTGTAGTAACTGGCGAGGAATTAAACTGGTATGAGTGGGTTGGAAGCGTAGAGAGAGAACTGAAAATTCATCATGAAGTGCTAACGTCCTCCACAGAACCTTGAATTTGGTCGTTTAATTTCACGTCCTCATTTAGGAGATGACGGCAAAGAAATGAACCAAAATGTAAAACTCACATACAGAGCCATTCTTTTTGCTCACTAAACCTATTGTTTTGTGGCGTCGTCGTTGCCATCGGCGTCGTCGTTTCGTAAGCTCCCTATTATCACCGAGAATACGCCGTCAACATTTCGACAAATTTCGAAATTAAGTTGGGAGGAAAGTCAGTTTACTGTGAAGAGATTATTGGTTGGTTAGTACCAAGCATTTCGTCGTTTAAAAGACTTTAGCGTGACATTGGCAGCCATTCGACTATCATGAAGGAAAGTTATTGCATTTTTCGCTCATTGCGAAGCAAAACTAACAAAACCATGAATAAAAGATCTTCAAGGAGTATACCTCATGTATTTCGAAGCTATAATTTAGGATGAAGCTAGGTATTCTCGAAGATTGGACGAGTAACCACAAATAAAGAAAGAACATATTGTTACTTTCCATTTTTAAAGTGGTCACTCGTGGTTACTCGTCCAGTCCCAGAGAATACCTACAATTGAAGTACGAAATTACTTCACTAAAAAGTTATTTTAATCTGTGTTTCGAAATTAATATAAAAGGAAGCGTTTCGTACCACACAAACGACATAATCCTCTCAGACAATAAGCGACAAAAATAGTTGAGACACTGAACTGGGAAGACAACCATTTGGAAAAAATCACCTTAACGTTACATTTTCCACTTGCACTCCCCCTCTTCCCCCACCTTCCCCCTTTAATGTTTGTTTGGGGGGGAGGGGGCTAGATGGAAAGACTTTGGTGTGATTTGTCCGAGATTCCAAGGGAAAGTGTGTCACCCTTTTGGCGCTTATTGTAGCAGTCTAGACAGGAAGACCTTAGACAGCAATGACCAGAACCAGCTTGCTGACCAGCGGCTTTCGTTAAAACAATGGTTTGCTGCGGGTACTCGGTCTCGCGGGCTCAGAAAACCTGGTTGTGGTCATTGCTATTTAAGGTTTTCCGTCTAGACACGCAAGGGAGCCGAGGGGAGAATGGGGAGAGAGCGAAAATTTGCATCTAATTCTCTCCCCATTCTTCCCTCGGCTCTTCGGCTCCCTTGCGTGACTAAAGAGAGCGGCTCGACTGACTTAGAAGGGACGGCCGGCAGTCTACTCACTTACTGGTTTATCCAACATATTGTAACACTCACCTCCGCTGCAAATTCCAAGTGGAACTCTCAATACCACGGACATGACGAAGTTCACAGGAAAACTCTCAATAAGGGAGGAAACAAACTGGATAAGCATTGTGATGAGAAGAGTCACTCTTCGTTTATATCTGTCGGACACCCGACCAAAGAAGTATGCCCCAAACAACTTGCCAGCGAAGAATATGGTTTTCGTAAGGGAAACGTACTTTTTGGCATCCTCGCACAAAATGTCCCACTTAAAAGGGACAAAAATGTACATATAAATGAAATCTGCTGAGTATGCTTGACCACCTTGTGCGGGGTTTTGTTTCTGCAAGGAACTTTTAATTTTTTCATTCACTTATTTTCGAACTTTCTTCAAACCTTGTAGCTCCGCTACACCTGGGATTAGGTAAATATTTTGGGCAAAAGCCGATACAACATAGAATTGATTTAGTAACAGGGGCACCCAACGTCAATTTTCGGAAAATATCTGTTCGGAAGACGATTTGATATCTAGAATTTTCGGAACATTTGTTGTAAAATTTCTTGCTTGCCTGCCTCTCCTAGGATTTTCGAACATCTGAAAAATGGTATCATTGCCCATTTTTAACGGATTTTTACTCTAAAAAGGTCACCTAGAATTTTCGGGAACCTCTTTTCTGGCTGAAATTTTCGAAAAGGTAGGTTTTAATCCCTATAATTTTCGGATCACCAGACTATCAGCTAGGAAATCCGAACAGATAGAAATTTTTTAGGGGATAAAAATATGACTATATCTACCGTTTAAATACTAAACTACGTTTAACAGTGTTATGTTTAAGTGGTTTTGAACTATATTCTCGTTGGGTGCCCCTGTAGTAATGTACAATATTTCGGCTGGCCAAACCTGCCTTCCTCAGGTACTCCCATTGTACCTGAAGAAGGCTGGTTTCCCGGCCAAAATATAACTCATTACTAAATCAAATCTACGTTGTATCGGCACTTGCCCAAAATATTTAGTTACAAAGACTTGCAATTACAGCGATCACATCAAGCCAATCGATCCGACACACAACGGCAGGATTATCGTCCGCGGTTGATTGCTTGAAAACCCTTGGGTATTAGGCTCCGCAGTGAAACGAGACGAAGATAAATCGGCGAGCACAGGCTAGCCGAGGATATCTCTGCGCTTCTTCGCTTGCCGATTTATGTTATGATCGCGACCGGGTACCTCCAAAGAGAAAACTGGTTCCCGTATGTAGCGTGATGTGTTAGCTTTGACCTCGACATAAAATGACTTGCATAGCTGTGTACGTAATGTACGATGGAATAGCCAAAAAACAATCACACAAACAAAAAAATTGAAAACAAACCAGCTTTGTTTGTTTTCCCAGAAGCTCGCCGCGTTTTGTTTCTAAAATTGACACATTTATGCAGTGATCCACACTCTCAATGACAATCGACTTATCATGCTAAGAAAAACTATGGCTATGCTAACATATTCCAAAACTATGCTCTCAAAATATGACACCGTTTATGCGTGCACAGCAACGATTCTGAACTTACTAATTACCGTGTTTAGTGCATTTATCTGGTACGTTGTCTAGTCAGTTGCTGCTTTGCAAAAGTTAGCGACTCAAGAAAATATACTTACCGCAATAGCTTTCGTAAAAATCGGCTGTGGTGCTGCGTTTATTAAGGCTCGAAAACTTGAGGTAGTTTTGTGTGAAAGGACGTGTCATTTATAAGGGTACTGTAAATCTCAGAGGAATGCTAACAGAATAACGCGTTGACTGGTCGAAGCTGGATGTAAGCCGGGACTGTTGAAAAGATTACAACCTTTTTAACTTAAGAACCGTACCTCGGTGACAATGGATGTTTAGGGCGTATTATACCCCGCCTCTTTGCAAGTACCGTTTTGCCATGTCCACAAAATTCTGTTTCCTCCAGTCCTGGATGAAGACTTGATCGGGTTTTGGCTTGGCTGCAGCAAAAGCTGGGGCGTAGGTGTACCATGCCTGAGGCACTGCAGCGACAAACAGCAGCAACCACTGAATTTTCTGAAAACGCGACCAGCCTCCGAGCTTGATCAAAAGGTTGTTGAACTCTGTAAGTTTGTAAAGTCGGCTAAATGCATCCGTACCCGCGGCATCGTCCGCGGTATTCGCCATAATTATTTTGCGGGCAAATCGATGTTGGGAAACAAAGTTATGAAAATCTCTCAAGGGCAATTGTCTCAAGTTTACTTGATCCGGTGTAGCATTAGACACGCAATTGTCTGACAAATGTCGATGATTTTGATGTGTTTTGATAGCTGTCCAAGAGCAAGAGTTTCCATTGGCACGACACGACATGCATCTACACGGGTGTGTGGAAAATCAGGAATAAGGAACAACAAGAATCCGGAATTAGGAGCCGGAAATAAGAATCCAAAAACAGAAAGCTGAAATCACCTTGGGAAAGCCGTAACCACTGGTAAAAATCACAGCAGATTACATGCATAGCAATCAAAGGCCCGCGCAATGTGACTTGGACAGACAAATTACTGATTGATTTTTTCTACGGTTGGTACAGGATGACAGGCTCCTGGTTACAAACATTTAAGAATTTTGGAAAAACAAGTGCCCTTATCGGGATAAAGAGAAGCGCATAATTTTTTGTTCCGGTTAACTGCATTCAAAATTTGCTCTTTTTCTTATTTTTATGTATGCTTCTTCCATTTCTGAGCCCTG
>NC_090871.1:65116967-65129467 GCF_036669935.1 Montipora foliosa | reverse complement strand
CTCTTATTTGCACTTCATTTTCGCATTCTGTTATTTTTATTGTTCGTATGTTAACATTTAGCTTTTTACCTTTCATTCCATTGTTTCAGAAATTGTATAAATGTCGAATTTTTATCCATGAACTTGAACTTGAAAATGACCGTAAAATGGTCGAAACGTCGTTTTTCTTCTTCACTATTGTTCGTTTTTATAACTAAATATTTTACTAAAAACTTCAAGTATTACTTCGTAGAAGTTAGAAATCCTTTGTTTTTACGAAGATTCACATTAAAATTGTGAAACATCTGCTAAAATGCTATTTTAAACATATCTTTATTATTCTTGTTGCTTCAAATCGCCAAATGTACCGTTTGAAATCGTCACTGCACGTATTCTTATTCCGGAATAGCTAGGGTCAATCGAACGCACCCTAAGTGCATACAAACTTCTGTTTGTAATGCAATTCCGGTATATCTTTGAAAGTGTGCCGATTACGGCTGAACGGAGGATATTGACAGTATATAATGAAAGGCCTCCGGGATGAACTAGAGCAAGTACTCTGAAGTCGCATTTTATCATTTTCATAGTTAACTCCCATTAATTGAGTATTGTTTTGCGTGGCTCAAAACCACCCTGGACATAGATATTCACGGAGAACCGCAATGAAAAATTAACTTCAAACTCCAAATTAAAGAAGTAAATGTTCAGAAAAGTGAGTCTCAAGACATAGGATCCGATTTCCTTGTCGTCAACAGCGATTATCACTATATTAAGGAAATAAACTTCTAAAATTATTGAAATACGGTTCACCCGTAAGAGTAATTGATAACATTGAGTACAATTTCAAATCCCGAGTTTGACGCTGTCAAGTGGAATTTGAGCTTCATAAAGAAGTCTTATTTTAGGTGTTTAATACCGTATAAATATATTTACAGTTCTTTTTGTTTGTTCTCCTGTTTTGCCTTCACCGTCATCCGGGATAATAAGTGGATCGGATGAAGTATAACTTCCTTTATTTGAAACTTCTTAAGCAAACTCGTAACCTCCAAGTGACTTTAGTGGTCATCTTTATGGGTTTCCGTGGTTAAGGTGACATGACTAAAGCTCCACTTGTTTCTCAATCTTCAGCAGTAAATTTTGACCTTCAAAGGAAAAATTGCAAACAAAAAGATGTTTTGACGGAAGGACAGGAAATAGTGAGCGTGAGGACGTGGATGGAGATGGAATTCTTACAAGCCACGCGCAAACTTTGGCGCAATTACAAAGCCTTTTCCTTGCCGTAGGTATTTTTCAACCATTAGATTTTAAATGAATATGGAGGTATTTTGTGACGTTGCACAGCGATCAGCACTTTACAAGGGTCGATAATTAAAAAAAAAACAAACCGCATACATAGCTGGGATAAAATACTTTAAGTTATTTACGGTCAACAACCAATAGGATTCTTTACTACAGCTAAATGTTAGTAGATGTTTATTAATGTATCGAATGCTTTTACTTGTAATAATTCGTCGTCCCTCATAGATTTCTCAATGATACAGTTGGGAAGTCGACGTTCAACTGGGAGTGACATGAGTTCCCTGAGATTGGAATCTGTTGTTTTGTTCTCGCAGAATTAGCATACGTACGTGTTCGTCTTTGGGCTGGCGTAAATAATAGCTCTCAACCTCAAGAGAGGCGGGATGATAGCGAAAGTACTGACCTCCCACAATTGTGGTTCGGGTCCAATTCACAGAAAACGTGTTACATTGTTTTTTGTTTTTTTTTTTTTTTTTTGGCGTCGCACGTAGTTTGAGTTTGCTGGTTCTCTACTCTGATCCGAGATGTTTTTCTCTGGGTACTCCAGTTTTCCCCTCTCCTCAAAAACCAGCCTACAACATGACATGATTTCTGTATATAGATGTACGGTGCAGTCCCCAATCAGTACCCCAGGACTAAATACAGTTAAAATAAATCTCGTTATTATTGTTATTAAGGCAGATTTTCTTGTTGGTGGGTTCTTAATTTCGCTACCTCAGAAAACCCCTTTTTGAGGACGGGGGAAATCCAGTTTTCTCTGTCATGTCTTCATAAGCACTTGAATTCCTTAACTCTATATGCTGAAAAGTTGAGGGCTGTTAATTTGCCCATCTTCTGAGCCTTGTTTAGAAGTATGCATGCGTTAACTGACCTAGCAAATCTATCGGCAAACGAGTCTCACCTTCCTTTCGGTTTAGCTGGTGATCGCGTTGGTCTTTTTGTTTTTCGTCGGCATCTTTTCGTTCGATACCTTGTTCCAACGATGATACAGGGACTTCGTTTTGAACGTGCTGCCAGTATTTCATCAGACTGTTGATGATGTGAAACTTGGTTGTTGTCTCCATACGCAGTATATAAAAAATCTTGGCATGTCTCGTTTAGAAACAATATAACCAGTAGGCAAAAGAAAAGAATATTCATGATCTTAGTCGCCATTAAAACTGCGCGGAGCGAGATCTAGATTGTCAATTCAGATATCGTTGGTTTGTTCTGGCCAAGGAAAGCGAAAAAATGCCGCTTTTCTATTGATACCAAGCTGTGGGTATTTTCCTTATATAGTCGGAGGTTCAAGAGGTTAGTTTTTGTTTTGCTGGCATACGTAGCTACCGCTAAAAAATACCTTATAATACGATCGCACTGGTTTTAACTACTTAAAATACCACAAATTTGATTTCTTTCCCCGAAAAAAAAAAACGCCTTACAAAGTTTTTTCCTGTTTCTCAGTTTCCCTTGGGAAAGTTTTAACAAATCTAAAGACGCTTTTGACAGTACTGTTCTAGTATAATCGCAGAGTCAGTGAAATCTCAGTGTTTGTAATCTTGTAGTCGACTTCAGGAAATCTTAAGAGTTAGCGGTAATTTACACAATAGATCCAGTATTAGCATGAAAGTGATTTTAACTACTTAAAATACCGCAAATTTGATTTCTTTCCCCGAAAAAAAAAACGTGTTACACGGTTTTTTCCTGTTTTTCAGTTTGCTTTGGGCACGTTTAACATTTCAATTTGAATAAATCTTGAAACGCTTTTGACAGGACTGTTCTGGTAAGTAGGCAGGGTCAGTGAAATCCAAGTGTCTGTAATCTTGTAGTGGACTTCAGGAAATCTTTAAGAGTTAGCGGTAATTTAGACAATAGATCCAGTATTAGCATGAAACGAGCTTGATTTTCGCTTATATTATTATATTATTAAATTAGACAGTAATTATAAGTTTAAACGGGATTAGTAAATGTTATGTCGGTTGTTTAAGAAAGTAAGTGTAAAATAACCCCAAAACATCCCATTTCCGGTTCAACTGAAAGTTCGGCGAAAAACCGCTTTACCAGAGTGACGACATTCCTCTGCGTTTTAATAGAAGAGCGACTGGGCAGTTTAAGCAAAGACGACTGCTACGTAAAGCAGCGACAACGCGCCACAAAGCAAGAACATCATTGGTCAAAAATGGAAAAATAATCGTGCAGCATGAATTTCCATGCGTTTCTTTGCCTTATTCCACAAAAACAACAGCGTGCAATCACCAAGTTTTAGGTTTTGATGACAACGTGAGCAAGTCACAATGAACCATTTATTTTCTATTTTCACTTTAAAACCTTTCGTACCCATCCAGTTACAGAATAATTCGCCCAGATAGATGGTTTGCAACCATTCTCTAGAGACACAGATAACAAAGGTGTAAAGGCTCCGGCGGCCAAAAAGCTTCAACATTTGCTAAAACATCAGTTCGATTTTGTTGAACAGCGATGTTGAAACAGTTTGCTCCCCCCCACCCCCCCCCCCCTACTTCAACCGTGTTGAAACACGTTGAATCGAAGTTGAATCGATGTTGAAACTGTTTGCTTCCCCAGCCCCCTCCCCCGCCTTCAACCGTGTTGAAACACGTTGAATCGTTGAGACCGTTTGCTTCCTCACCCCTCCCCCCTTCAACCTTGTTGAAACACGTTAAATCGATGTTGAAGCAGTTTGCTTCCCCACCCCCTCCCCCTTCAACCGTGTTGAAACACGTTGAATCGAAGTTGAATCAATGTTGAAACTGTTTGCTCACTGTAGCAGTCAAAATCATTCAACAAAATAGAACGGACGTTGAAAAGCCACGAACGAAAGGAGCTAATGAGAGATCTTTTGTTTTCGTCCACCGACATGGCGGCAATGACGTAACGTGAAAACCACTCCGACCTATTGTATCATGAACAAGACGGAATAATCGCCTAATCCCTTCTATTACATAACTATCGACTGGGTCGGAGAAAGGCATAAAACTATAATCTAGCAAAAAAGGAGGACTTTTGGTCAAGAATCTGAGGTATGAGAAGCTATTGTCAAGCTATTGTCAACTGAAAAGATGACTGAGTTCTTTTTGTTCCTTCTCGAAATTTGTTGTACAAAAATGCGGGGGCGCCGTAGCGTGAGGAAAGAAAAAAAAGGAATCGAAAGAAGGAAGGATATGCACGAGCGGAAATATTAACACCAATGAAGTGATTAAGAGCATTCAATTCCGGAAATCTTTCACATGCGAAGTTTATTTTGGCGCAAGGAGATAAATCGAAGGCGAAAATTCGATTCGTGACACCATTTCACAAAATCCCCTCGTTCCTTTAGAAGAAATTCCATGTGAAAGTATAGACCTGTTTTTGAACGTTAGGCACACAACTTGGAAAACTTAGAAACCAGGAATACCAAAAGGGTTTTGATTACTTTACCGTGAAGGAGAATAGATTCCTTTGTGCCCAGGTCATCTTAGACTGAACCAGTCAGTTACTTATTTATCTTCCGTGTGACGCATTTACCAGTTCAGCGCTAGCTGAGTAACCTCTACTTCTGAGGGCCACTGACAAACTACCAAAAAACTAAGAATAAATCACCTCCTCTTACATAACAACCTTCATTTGAGGTTAAAGTATTTTTTTTAAAAACGCCACTTTTGCAAATGAGTCATCTCAAGATTCTTCTTGAAACCGGGTAAAGTAAAAAAAAAAAAGCAATACTTGCTTACGAGCCCGTGGTCCAACACGCTGGAGCCTATCCCCGGTTTCATGCATGAAGCGACTAGGAGTATTTCTACTCCCCCCTGGATGGGATGCCAGTCCGTCGCAGGGTTACACCAAGCATTAAATTCGCTAGTACCTATTTATAAACCTGGGTAGAGAGAGGCACCGTGAGAGTAAAGTGTCTTGCCCAAGAACGCAACACAATGTCCCCGGCCAGGACCCGAACCCGGACCACTCGATCCGGAGTCGAGCGCACTAACCATAAGGCCTGTAACGCGACTCCCCGGTAAAAACGGCTTCAAATGAATAAATTTCATTAGGACTGACCTCACTCTATTTGAGGGGTTGAAATGCAAATAATTTGGCTTAACGTCCCTTTTTTCTGTGAGGATGAGTTCGTGAATACATTTCAGCAAAACTTAAAAACAAACATTCCTTTCAATCCTAATTATTTTGCCACGTTTATTTTTCTGTTTTACACAACTTCAGAGAAACAGTCCTGCGTTAAGGGAAACTGATAGGCTTTCGTTTGATAAACAAACTCTTTGTGAAATATTAAGTAAAATGTTGATATCGTATTCTTGTGTCTTTTTCATTCTTAACCCCTGAGACGTTTGCTCGTTGCAGTTTCCACCTCGTCGAGTTGGTAAAATAACACTGGTACCAGCACTCATGATCAGCGATAGCTTTCAGTCCCCTAGAAAAGTCTATTCCTCTCTCGACGACCAAGTTTAGATGACTGATCCTTCTCCAGATGCGATCGGCTCGTCAGAAATCTATCAAAGAATATAATTAAACTCGCTACAAAAAAAAATGTTTTCACTATTGATGTTCTTCAAGCCCAACCGTCGAAATTTGACCTTTTTTTTAGCCAATCAGAACAGCCGCTAATAATCAAATGAACCAATCACCTTTCAACATCTGTAATTGCAAAGGAACCAATCACAGCGTGTAGCAATTGCATGCAGCCGGTGCTAAGGTACTACTGGTTTTGTGTACGCCATTGACGGATTGAATGAAATGCGAAAATTTTAAGGAAGTCCGTCTTCATGTCAAAGCAACCTTAAGATTACTTTCCATACTTAATTGAAAATCACTTTAACAAGGGCTCACATGAATAAGAAAAAGATTTTAAACTTCTGAGTAAAACACATTTTTTAAAAAATCGACGGTAATATTCTACGTTATTACACGTTTTCGAGGTAAAATTCGAAACTACAGGCCCGAACGATTTTTCATTTGCTTTGCGAAAAGAAAAGGTCAACCGCAAAGCTTGGACGAGTGCAACAGACGTTCGAGAATTTATGTGAAAATGACTTCAGAGGAGCCGATGTCTTGCCGCAGGGAAGGCCAACAATTTTTTTTTGTCAGGATTCCAATATAAAACAAAAAATTGCGTTTGCCATTTTTCTTTCTTTCCGAAAATTGGATGTTCGTGACATTTTTTTTGTAGGCTAGTGCGACCCGGCCCAAAAGCATGATGCATGTCAAAACGAGGAGTAACGTAATGTGTGATAAACTAATTATTTTAATTTAAAGAGCCTAAGGCAATATGAACAAAAAAAGCATTGTCTTATCATTTTTACCTGAACATTCTTCGTGAGTCCTCGTCCTCGTCTGCCACATCTTTTCATTCTGTAACGAGTGCCGATAATACAAGAGGCTCGTTTGAACCCGCGAGAAGATTTAGGAATTTCGTGTGATGATGATAAAACGCTTTTCTTGTAACTGCGAGAAATACCGGACTTGACAAGAAATAAGAGGGCGATAAAAAGGAGAACAACGAAATTTTTTGACAACATGGTGGTTTTCTTGCGTTATTTGACCTTGGGCATGAAAGTTAAAGCTTTGGCGACTGCATGAAGCCGCTCTCTACTCATTTTATATCCTTCAGTCGTTTTTCAGCATCTTCACATTATGATACTGAAAAGAAACTCTCTTATCGTTCTTAAATAATTGAATTTATCTAAGATAACTTGTCAAAGGTAAGATAAGGATGGCTTGGTATTATCCTTTGTTTGCTCTCGATTGGAAGGTCTCCGTTTTTCCTGTGTTTCGTCCTTGTGCTTTTTTTATAGAGAACAAAACGTTGTTTGACTTTTATTTGTTCTAAGCGGAATTGATTAAGAAAAGCGTGCAAGCTCTCATCCTATTTCCAACCTTTTTCCGACGCACAGATCACATTTTAGATAAAAAAGCCTTTCAGGAAATAAACTCATGCATATATGGTGCGTGGGGTCACCAAATTTCAATTCATCCTCTTTGGCTCTTCATAGCTGAGGTACGTAGATGTCTTCTCGTCTTGTGTGTTTCATGTAAATCGTAAGAAAATAGTTCGTCCTTTCATTTCTGCCAAAAAGGCAATGGCAACTGATTTACATTAATGTTGTAGGTAAACTTTCAATTAATTGATAGATAATACTGACGATGACAGCCTCGAGCGCGTATTCCTCGTATCAGCTTAATTAGTGGAGGTTTAGATTGAAATGATAATTATTCCGCCTTTCAAACTCATTTTTTTCTCCCGGAAGAAAATTGCGCTTTAGGTTTGGTGACTAGCAATGTCCCCTTGGAATCGTGTAAAATGTTCTTTTGCCTGTCTCTGTTGTGTTCACTTGGAGACATAGTGGGAGAATAGTTTGTGAAGAAATCTCATCATGTGCTGTTTTAGCACCAACTTTCCGTTCGGATGAGGGCCGAATGCTGCGGTTCGGATTCATCTTCCATGCACTGGAGTTGTCAACCGTCTTCTCCCTCAGAATCCTAATCTCTTGTGGTAAATCAAGCGCCCCCACGTTCTTTTTCATTTCCTACTTTTGGAAAGAATCTCCGCCACCCCAGGTTTTGCGGTTATATGATAAGGGAGAATTTCTTAGTATTGGCTTTTATTAAAATACTGCCGGTATTAGTGCTTCTGTTTTGTTTTGTTTTGTTTTTTGTTTTTTTTTTGTTTTTTCCTCACAACATATATTTTTCCGAGGAGAGCAGCGAATGCGATAACTGAAAAAAATAAGGACATCTTTCTTCAAATTTAGAGTTGGAATTGGTGAGATGACTGAGCTAGAGCATGATTGAAAGTGTTTTGCTAATCCCTTTTTGATTTTCCTTTTCGTTGTCTTTTTGTAATTAAACGAGTTTCTTATCTTCAAAAAGTTGGAATACCGAAGTCAAATAGAAGGAAAGATTGTAAAAAAAACCTATCGCAACAGGTGAGCTTTTCAACGATTTTCCTTTCAAAATTTCCGTTTTGCTACTGACAGCGACGCTGTTCACTATTCAAACAAACACCTGTTGGGTGACGTGATTAACGGAAATGATTTACGAATGTCTTTTTTTCTACACAGCTAAATTAAAATGTATGCTATAGTTGATCGCTTCTGTGTAGAATGACTGAATTTAATTGGTGTATCCCTGGTTTCGCGATGTTCTGCTGATATGAATGTTTCACTGTGGTGTAACTGTCTGTATAGACCTGTAAAGTTTCTGACCTTTCAAGTTACGGCACCAAAAGAACGCTTTGGTGTTAATTTGAATTTTCACCATCATTTGTCAACCGAAGAACACCGTATACATATCACCATCTCATTTAGTTTGAAAGGTACTGGTATAATGAATGATCATGAATCTGTTATGACTAAACGAAGACATTGATGTTGATAATTCCCGCCGCATCAAACCAGTCGGTTGGGCGTCTTTGACAACTCATAATGAATTCTATTCAACGCAGCTCAAAGGGAAATTATTTCATTATCTAGCACACAAAGATTTCATTTTATTTTTAATCAATATGTCATTTCATTCCAATGTGAACTTATCAACTACTGCACGTACTAAGCTTTAAGTTCATAACAGTAATACTTCGGACAAACACAAGGCTCTCGTAAAATTTTTCACGTCTCGAAAAATCCTGTCCTTCATGACATGCTTTCTCAAGTTCTTGTCTTGACAGAAATCTCAGGCAGCTCCGTTATTTTGGTCGTTCTTGGTTCTTGGTGTTCCTTCTTCGATGAATCATGATCTAGGTCATATCTTCCCGTCGCTCAGCTCCGTTCGCTCGAAATTTCTTCATCTCCTATAAAGGTGACCTGGAAATATAATCAACTAATTCGGTCACGGTTATGGCTCGTATATACATGGAGGCATATAATTGCGGGGCAACTAGGGTACCCAAAGTAAATGCACAACGATCCTCGAAAACAATTCAATTCGCAGGTGATACATTGACAAGGGAACTTCTGACTCAGGGTTCAAAAAGCAAAGAACACTAAAACAATGCACCGCTACTGAGGAAAAAATAATAGACTTTGCTCGGTTTTTACAAAATTGACTTGCAGCGACATAATACTACACTGGCAGTGTCTCATCTGCAATGAAAGGACTAACATCTCATCCCCAAAGCGGAGAGCTGCTTTATTCTGCTATAGCTAAAGCACATTTCTCAAGATCATTTACGAGTTCCAGGTGGTTCCCATGCTCGCGCAACACTGATGATGTGTACAAATGTTTGCAACATACATCAAGCATATTTTTAGACGGACGCGTAAGTAGAATGACTGCCCAAGAGCCCGGAAAAAGATCCAAAACAACACACGCGTTGTTATTTTGTCCTTCAGTTTTGTCCGCTCTGATCTTAAGTTATGATCTCCAGAACACCTTCATTCAACATCTTTTAGCAAGTATTGTGCACTCGTTTACCACCAGAGTCAGTTGAGACACCGGCGATATTGGATAAAAAGGGTTACTTGTGTGTGGTTAGACGGACCAAAATTCAACCACATTTAGAATGAACTCTCCCGCGACGAAGAAAGTTCGGATTCCACGTTATATACTTTTCCCATAAAGGCCAAAATTATTACAAGTTACGACAACTGTGACGGTTGTTATATATTAGAAACATACCTGATTGTTTGTCCTATAGTTCCTTTTACTTCCTCGCTTGCATCTTTTAAGTCGGTATCGTGTCCCTACAATTACACATGGTTGTGAATTTCGAGGGCGCAATTTAAAATTTTCAGTGAGTGACACAGCGTTGTTTTCCGTTGAACACAAGACAGGCTGGAGAAAACATTGACTTATAAGAAGGGCAACTAAAGAAACAGTTCCTAGAAGCATATTATGCAAGATGCAAATTTGTTGCGAAATTTGTCGATAGGCAGTCACCTCTAATCATGAATTGAGAGAAGTTCTGGTTTTCGTGGCTTTTTATGAATTGGGCCGATACATTATTATGCAAAAGCAATGCAATGTATTTTGTCTTCTTTAATACTAACAGCGAGAAAATCGCTTGATTTCCACATGTCGGCTTAGCAATTAAGACTTGCACAAATTTTCCAGTTGTCGTGGCATGGGTTATTAATTTTTTAATTAACTTTTGATCATATAGCTGGTTTTAATAAAGCTCTTTTTCCAAGTAAAGCATTATTCGCGGGATATTGACAAGGTCACACCTTTAATAGTTTAAAAATAAGAGTTTGAGGACTTTGTAAGAGCTATAGAATCATTGAACAGTCAGGTCAGGTGTTCACCAAAAGCGTTGAGCAGGAATGACTCACACGTCTTTTCATATATTTGTAAACTGAAAATCCCCGGCCATTGTGTGTCACTTTACTGAGTGCAGCACAACCGACAATTTCCCAACGGTCAAGTCGATGGCTGAGGCGTAGAAGAATAAATGTCCGCAAGTTGTTTTCAAGTATTTTGTTTCCTTTAATCCCCTCTTAAATCGATTATAAATAATTCTCCCTTTCCCAGGAATCTTTTACGTACTGGCCACGCTTGAGCAATCAAGATGATCGAGGAGGGCATTCAGTTTGATCATTTGACTTGCTTAGTTACTTTAACTTTATAACTTTATTAACGTCAATCATGCACTATTTGCCAAAGGAAGAAACAACTAAAAGCTTGGGATCATCTCTACTGATTTGTCGGCTTTGACAATTCTAAATGCTGTTATTTCATAAAATTGGCAATGCTGTAAGATAGATAGCTTACCCAAGAGGTTATGGATATATTCCACGCCTTAGGATAGTAGAGGGTAATGAAATTTGTTGCTTGATAAGTGAATTAGTTTTTTTCAATATCACTGAAAGGCAAAACGTCGTAAGGGTTTAAGCTTAATGACACCCTTGAGCACACATTTCATGAAAAGCTAGTACCTATAGCAAAATTGTGGACTCAAGCGGGGACTGGTCTTCATTTGATGACAGTTAAATCCGTACATGGTGACGCTTTTTTGGAAGTAGTCGACAAGCCAAAGGCATATGATGATAAGACACTGGACCACAATGCCCACGGGTCTGAGGTCGTGGCCTCTAAAACCCGCCGCACACGGTGAGGAAGGAGCTGAGCACACTGCCTGGCGAGGCGGTTTGCTCACCCGTTTCCTCACGTGTGCGGGGAAACCGTGGTGAGAAATTCGCCTCGCGAGGCCGTGAGGATAAAATCAAACATGTTTGATATTTTTGGCCTCGCGAGGCAAATTCCTCGCTGTTTGCGGCCATAGTGAGAATCGAGCTGAGCTCGGTCAAGCAAGCATTCAATAAAATACATGGCATTCTTACGTAGCATCAGTGGCGTCGGAAATTCTTTCTCCGACGCCATCTTGAACTACTGAAGTCACCTGAGAACGCCATGTATTTTATTGAATGCTCGAATGACCGAGCTCAGCTCGATTCTCACGATGGCCGCACATAGTGAGAAATTTGCCTCGCGAGGCCAAAAATATCAAACATGTTTGATTTTATCCTCATGGCCTCGCGAGGCGAATTTCTCACCACGGTTTCCCCGCACGCGTGAGGAAACGGGTGAGCAAACCGCCTCGCGAGGCAGTTTACTCAGCTCTTTCCTCGCTGTGTGCGGCGGGCTAAAGGCATCAACGTACGGATCAACACTCAAGAGCTGGAATTAACAGGGAACTAACTTCAAGAAAGTGATGTGCATGTACTGACTTCCTGAAGTGGTAATGATTAACTGGTGTTCCTACTGTCTTCTCGCAAAAAGGTGGAATTCCACTGTCGCGACTTTTTACGCGCCAATGCGTACGTAAACTTGAATTAGCTTTACTTGCGTAAATAAAGTAGAGACGATGTTTGGGTAGCTATGCGTCAAGAGGTTCAACTTTCTCGTTTACGCGTACCTACACTCATATACAGCGTCGCTATATTGTATTTGCGCACGTAAAGCCAATTCAAGTTTACCTGCGCATGAGAGCGTAACTCCACTTTGAAAAAAAGTTAGGGCCACAATTGCTGATCCCACATCAGTTCTCTTTCTCTAGAACGTTTGTGGATTTCATTCAACATTGCATGGCATATGCTTCTGAACTGTAGGACAGCTATTTGGCTTCACAGCAGTAAGAGTAGTGGAGATCCATTTTAATATGCTCTTCAGGAAAAGGTACTATGCAAATATCTTACACATGAATTATTTTCCGAGTTATTAGAAAACGAACTGTGAGCTATACAGGTGTTTATTTCTGCTCCAAACTGAGAAAAAATAGAAGGTACAGGTGTTTGAAAAGC
>NC_090871.1:65101967-65111967 GCF_036669935.1 Montipora foliosa | reverse complement strand
CAGAACCTTCAATCTGTAAGTTTTCTTGATGAATATGATTCTCTTTTTTTGCCTTTATCTGTTATGCAGACTGTGATTGACCAATTTAGAGGGATCGGTAGTCTTTGTTGTGTGCTTTCCCGTGTGATTTGATGACCAAAAGCTAAAATATTTTTCTTCATATTCTTGAGTTGTACTGTACTGTTTGATGTACGTAAATTCTTGGTTTGCAAATCTGCCTTCGTTTTAACAAATATACTTTACATACATTGTACTATTTAAAGAAAAGTTCTCAAAAATAACTGTCCGGTGAATTCTATTTGATGTATATGTACATTTTAAACTTTAAACTTTAAACTTTATTGAATTTGTTGCACGTACAAAATAACATCAGCAACTGGAGAAGAAAACTGTCAGGACGATGTCCCAATTGATATTCAACCCCAATAAATATTGACAAAATAGTAATAATAATTATAATCGTAAAAGTATAGTAATAAAAATAGTAATCAGTGTTCAATCTAGAAATTATGGAAAGTGGGTCAAATGTCCCACGTGACATTTTAAATTGGGTCATTTCAAAAATGGTCTGGGTCAAATTATTATGATAATAATAAAATTCGAAAAACTGGCAATGTCCCTATTATGCTATACACTACCAGTTTTTTTTTACAAAGTTTTAGCATTTTACTTGTTGAGGCTGTCGGCTCGACTGGAAGTTCTGCAACTTCTGCGGGTTGACTCGCTGTTGTACTAATTTCTCGACTTTCGTCATTTGTCTCCTCCAGTTCACCTTGATCTTCACTTTCCGTTGCCACTCTCTTTGGCGTAAAAAAAGACTTAACTTTTGCTGGCATTTCATGAAACTAAAATTAACGAAGACACAAGAACACACCCTGAACGAAGCGTGAATCGATCGTCGTAGTAGCGTCCAGTCTCTCTCGGAATTGGAACGCCTGACACAAAAAGTACTCGTACAAACGTAGTCTGAAACACCAGTCATTTCGCGATTTCTCGCATTCATATAAGGCTAGTAAGCACACATATTTGTTTTTAAATTTACTTTTATTATTGCCTGCTGCTTTGGTTTGTTTCTTTTTTTTGCGTCAGTATGACCCCTCGATCATTTCATTTTGCGTCAGAATAGAATATTCTGCGTAAATGACGCAAAAACGCGGCCTAGATTGAACACTGAGTAATAATTATCATATGATATTATTTACAATCAAGTTAATTTAAAAAATAGCTTCATTAACTTACACCCTCACGACTTGGAAGCGCTCTCTTTCAATCAACATTTACTCATCCATTTACAATAGACTACAAAGGGCCTCCTCATACTATTTTGGAGTACTAGCACTTTAACCTCCCACTTTGGAGTTAATGGCCTTTGAACTGTTGGGCCAGCTCCAGTGGCTTATTGACCGTGTCCAAACAGAGGAAAAGGTCTTGCCATTTTTTATTTACCACAATTGGTTGTAATCTCACAATTTGATTGGCTAAATTGCCATTGTCAATAAGAGTCTAGACAAGGCTGCTCGTGTCATGCTCGCGTCAATGTGTCATGCAATTGTAATAGCCAATCAGGAATGCTCATTTTGGGAAATCAACCAATCAGATTGCAAAAAAGTTATAGACAACACTTGCTCTTTCTTTGTGTCATGATCTTGGCCATGCTCTGAAATATACATTTTGCCAATAGGAGTACATGTACAGAACTGAACCACATTTGTTAAATAATTTTGTTAAATTGTCAGTACAAACACAGAACTTGTGATAAATCACACTCACAACTTCTGCAGGGATAAACTGACTTTGTGTTGTGATGTTCAGATCCAACAGCCCTTTGAAAAGAAAAACACCAGACCAGATAAATCCATGCAGCCGAGCCTCAGTCATGTCTGCGCTCAAGGAAAGCAGAAAAAGGGCGCGTTTTGCTGTTGACGATGAAGATGATGATTCAGATCTTGTCCTTAGACCATCAAAGAGGTGAATTCTTCGAATGAAAGTTCTCTCCACACGTTGTTTTCTTTATTTTGATAAAAATGACGTGTAAGGGGAATGTAGCAAAATGATAAAGACTGGCAAAGTACATTCTCTTTCTATAATGGTTGTTCCACAGCCTTTAACCTTAACCGTAAACCTGAGTTTGTTGGTTTTCTACTCTTCTCCAAGAGGTTTTTCCCTCTCCTCAAAAACAACATTTGATTTGATTTAGGTTAATTTGCTGATTTCAATTTACAGTGTCCTATCCCATTAACATCTAGGAGTGAGACTGACTTTAATCTGTCTAATGCCAGATGATTTTAGTTGTCAAATCGTCAATAGGGTTGGTTCAGGAGTCACTGGGTTAATGAATGTTTCAGAGAATGTCTTCAGTTGACATCAATTACTTTGCTCAGCTTGCTGAAACCATGATGATATTACAGAATATCAGCAACAGTAATTCTCAGGACCATGCTCATTAAATTATTAAGAACAGTGCCTACTGATTCAAAGGTATTTTTGCCCCAGTTTATGATTATGCAGGAAATGTAGATCTTAACAATTGTTCATGCATGAAATGCAAAAAGAGAATTGGGGGTAACCACACATTTTTCAAAGGTAACTGATAAATAATATTTGTAAAACGCTTTAAAATACAAAGCCATGGATGGCTTTCTTTCTCAAATTGAAGCTTGATAATTATTATGTGTCAAAAAATGCATGGTTACCCCCAATTTTCTTTTTGGATGCCAAGAGTACATGTACCTACTAAGATTAAGATCTACTTTCTCCGGATACTTTTAAACTGTGCAAAAATATCACTGTATCACTGTAAGCATCACCTACATGTATAGGAAACCCAAATATCTCAAGATGCTCGGAACGTTTGCACAATAACAATAGTAGGCACCGTCCTTATGGCATTATCAAATTGTGAAAACAACTATGGGGTTAAAACCTGTACAATCACATTATATACACTGCAGGGGCTCATGGCAGCTCACAGCAGCAATGAGAGCACTTACCTTCCACAAAGGTGTTCCTGGTTTGATTTTTGCACTCAGCTTCATTGGTGCAGGGTTTTCGACAGTTTTGTAAAGTAGCGGACGTATTTCTGAAAGCACCGGCCATGACATTTTTTGGCATTGCAAGGCGCTGAGCGCCGAAGGCACGAGCTACCAATGGGTGTATGGGGTATGGGGGGGGGAGGGGGGGGGGGCAATTGGCAAAATACAACACTCAGCATTCCGACCTCAAACAAAAACCCTTTTGGTGTATAGGATTTTTCTGAGCTCTGAGGGCTTTTTTTCTTGGTTCTCAGTTTTTCTAAGCCACATTTTCAGATCCTTTAATTTGATTTAATTCATATCTTTGAATTACCTGTAATAGAGCACTTTTGTTTGGCTGTAATAAGGTTAAATCATCATCATCATCATATGGACTTGTACCCTTAATGATGACATGGCTTGGGTGCCAAGAGGCATTTTTAAGTTCATTCATGTTTTTTTTTTTTGCACCATGTACAGGATAGGAAAAAAAACAATGCGACAGTCACAGTAGAATTATTTGAAGAAAAATTATGTAAGAGGTTAAGTATTTTTACTGTGCACAGAGAATTGTGCGTAGTCGTTAAAGTAGCTAAATCTCCGCATTGGCCACTCAGTAAAGTACATGTAGATGGTATTTTGTGGTCATTATGGTTAATTTTACTGTAATTTGGTTGTTTTAAAGGAGGAGTTGTAAGTACATGGACACTGTGAAAGACAATGTGACCCTCAATGTGCCTCTGCCATTTAACAGACCTTTCTTTGGAAACCTAAAGAGACCAGGCATCCATGGCAGTGATGGAATGTCCACAGACAAGGCGACAAGCAAGAGAAGCAAATCTGAAGATGTCATTACGTTATCAGAGACTGAGATGGTTAAGACACACCCTGAGTCTGCACTTGTTCTGCAGAAGAGAAAAGAAGTTTATGTGAGGGAACCATAAAAATTCTTTATCTTAATTTTGAATAACTTACAATGTAGTACTGGAGCATTTTACTTTTGTGTGATATTTATGTGGTACATGTAATTATCATGCAGTTCTACAGTAAAATTAATTTAATTCCAAGGTGCACATCTTTTCCTCTTCTACATTTGTACTTTGAAGGAATCACAAAGAAAATTCTTTGGTACACTTTAACTTCGTATGCATTTACATGTTGTACTACAAAATATTAACCTCAACACGTGTAGACAGCTCTACTTTGCTTGTGCCTCATAAAAATCTGGGTATTACAAATTAGTCATTAATACACAATCCCATTATAGCAAACGGTTTGAACCTAAGATCCTCCATCTGAGAGTCAAGATGACTTTGAGGATAATTTGCTCTCATGTTGTCAAAATGTTACTCCATGCCACTACCGCTGATCGGTTTGCTCAGTTGGCTGAGTGTTGGACTACCATGCAGGTCGTCACTGATTTCAACTCTGGCTGGACCAATACTCGGGGTCTTTAATAACTGAGGAGAAAGTGCTGTACTACCTTTGTAGTAACATCCGCAAATGGCTGAGACTTTAAGACTCCTTGGATAAAGACTACATGTATAAACTGTAGGCACCATCTCACAGCCCTTGTTCATTATAAACTCGTAAACTGGTGTTAAAAGGTGTTAAAGGTCCCATGCACTGTTGAAAAAGTGCAGAGCACGGAGTTCAGGGTGTTGTGGTCTGTTCTGATTGTCAGAGGGCCACAAGCTTTTTTGCCTTACGCTATTGAGTGCAACTCTTGTAAAATGTTTAAAGACTTCACTATTGTCTTTATTTACAAACAAGACCACGGTAGCCCACAGTTAGCATAGCAAACCCATCTTCACCTTTGTAAAAATGTTGGCCTTGTGCTATGGGATTAGTATTTTTAAGGAGGCCTTGAAGGTCAGGATTCATGTTTTGGAAAGAAATGAATGTAGCAGATTTGAAGAAAATTAATGTATAAATATTATGTTCACGTACATGTAGTATTCATTTAGATTATTGTCCTTGTCATATATGTGTGTCATCCTTTTACATGAAAGAAAATTGTGTGCTTAGGATTCTTTTACTCCACTCTTATTTTCTCCAGGATACTAGCCTGGAAGACTCTGAAGAAAATATATCAAAAAGGGCAAAAATATCGTCGTTGTCAGTGGATCCCAAGGAGAAGAGGTGACCGAATGCACATAATTATGAAGCTCATGGTTTGTAAGCATGCCATTCCAAGCAATAATTATAGTAGCTTGTCAACTCACAATATAGTCACTTCATATCAAGTGCTAAAACCTCTATTCTTTAAAGAATAGATTGAGTGGTTAGCTGTCATTAGAGGGGATTCTGCTGTTGGCCTTCTAATAATTATTCTAACTGGTCAATGTTTTTTCCTCCTTCAGCCCTACAGATTTTGAAAAAGAACAAGTTGCCACCATTGTGACTGATTCTGCAGTAAGCAATGAACCTGAATCTGATTCAGATCATAACACAGACCAAGAGAGAAATGAAAGCAAGTACAAGGAATCTTCAGTCACAAATCACTCCTCTTCAGATTGTGAAGATGACAAATCATCTTCCCAGGGATCCCAACAAAACAACACGGGAGAGAACTTGGTTGATGAAAAAGACAAATGCATCAACAGTCAGTCCAATCAGAGCAGGGACTCTGCTGCCTTGAACAAAACGGTATTGTAAGAATGTCTATCTGAAGAGGTTTTTTTTTTTCCATAGACCTGATATATTGTGACATTTTAGAGTATGTTTATGTGGATATATTCTACCATAATGTACATGTACATCACAACATTGTGTGATAGACTTGTGAACACGATGACATTGCCTCCTGCCCTTATAGCCATTGAAATTATTAGCAATGGATTGAGTTTGCTATTTTTTGTAAAAAAGGGTTATAGTAATTCATTGTGGCAAAGTGCAAAATCAGTAGTTGTGTATTCTTGTTTGCTCAACAATGTGGTCACTTGCAGTCTTGTTGTGAGATTTTAACTGCATGCTGCTATCAGGCAGTAAGGTTGACAAGTCGTGAATTAGGCTTATTGGTGTTGTTTTCTTTTCTCTAAGGGTTTTTTTGGAAATTTCATCTGCCTTCCCCACCCCACCCCCCCCCCCCCACCCCCCAATTGATTTACCAGTATTATGATTGACTGTAATTTATATCACACACCCTGCCAGTGGAGCCTCCTTTTATCTTTTTCTTTACTGAGGAGGAGAAAAGGAGGCTCTGCCTGAATTGTGTCAACTCTTTGAAGCTGCTGCAGCCTGAACTTGTGGACTAGTCAATCTTATTTTCTCTTGTTAAACTGGTTTTTCAAGTGCGAGCATCCGTTTAGTGATAACAACCGCTAGTAATAAATGAGCCGGCCAAGATGGCAGCGAGATCTGGCCTACCGGTATTAGGCTTAGGTTCGAGACTATCGTGGCAACATGCAGTGCATACTCAATAAAGATCTTACTTAATTCGTGCAGAGTGTTTCACAAGAACGCCAAAGAAAGGCTCTGCTAGCAGGGTGTTCATTTTTTACCCGCTTCAAAAAAAGAGCACTTAACCTTGTGATGCTACCTCAAGTTATTATATTATTATTAGTGGATCCTCACAAAGGCTTGATATACATGTAAACAAGTTTCTTAAGACAGGACATGCAGTTCGTTGATCCTTTTGCAATGAGGTTAGAAATTCATGGTATATTATCATTTAGAGATACTGTACCTGTAGCGATTTTTTTTCATCTCATGGTTAGAGATCTTGACTAGTGGTCCAAGTGAGCCTGTTTGAAACCTTAACCCTTTCACCCCTGAGGCACCAGTCCCTAGGACAGCCCCCTTCCCCCCAACACACACACACACACGCTCTTGAGTGCATCGTGGGTAATCAGGGCAAGATGGAGGAAGGAAGGAAGTTCAAAACGATGAAAAGTATTCATGACATGCAATTTTGGGTATGGGCGCTCAAAGGTGTGGCAGAATAAATTTGGAGGGAATGGCTGTTGTAGAAAATTATTTTATTAAAAAGAGTTTCTGCCATACATTTCCTGTAATTTCAAAGGCACAAATTAGAGAATGTATGGAGACAAAAAAAGCAATATTTAGGAATTCCAAAGAACGGATACCAAGTCTAGTTCACCTCAGTTGTGAACATGAACTTACAATGTATTTGTTTGGTTTATCAAGGCGAAAGTCTATAAAGTAGAGTCACGTACAATATATTTTGCTTTGAATTTCCATACAAACCTTTGAATTTCCCGCCTTGTCACCTGATTACCCATGATGCAATCAAAAGCGTGAACTCTTCTATGGGTTAATGGAGGGACAAATCAGAGGTCTCATTAGAAGCCGGCAACCAGATAATTCGGCTAGCTACTCCCAAGTTATCGAGAATCTTAAAGTACACGATTCTTACCGTTTCTTTTCGATCCATTTTAATTTATTTTAATTCAATAAAACAACTAGAATATCAAGAAACCTTTTGCTGTATGTTCTGCTCTTTTTTGGACGTTGGATATTTTTATGAATTCCTAGTTATTTGCACTTGCATTTACCACTCGCCAACGCGATCTTTGCAGTCTGCCATGTTGTATGAATAGAGGAGACAGACTGGTGCCAAATGTTGCCTCGATCATCTTTGAACGTTCCTATCACAAACCGGAAGTTTAGTAACCGGATATTGCGAAGTCATGTTTATCCTGCGAGGGATTTCCTTCGCATTAGGGCCGTTTATAGGAGAGAAAATAAGCCGCGGCTTACATAAGACGCGAACACCCCGTATAAATGGTACCAAATCTACGTTCACGGCTTTCACGGCTTTCTCAAGCCGCGGCTTATCCTGGCCTGGGAGTTTATACTCGTATAAAAAGTTCCTTTCACGTATTATGTACGCCGCGGCTTATTTTCTCTCGTATAAACGGCCCTGTTATGCCCATGTGCTCGATCTTTTCGAAGTGCATGTTTGTCATCGTAAGCGTATCCAGAGTCTTTGTCTGAAGGTACATTACCAGATTCACTACGTCATTCCGGTTTTCCACGTGTTGTTTATTAAAGATGGAAGACACAACTACAAATCGCGCACCTGGAGGCGATATTTTGTCGTATTTCGACAAGAGATCGAGAGTGGAAAAAATGGTCCTCTAACTTGGCCATGTGCAGCTTCGTGTTACTAAATATTTGTGACTGATGTGTTTTTTTGATATGTTATTTTTTTACAATCACCAAAATACACTTTACAGATGTACAGATCAAAACGCTAGACTTGACTAACAGATAGTTAACAACACCGACATATGTCACTCGAGAAACCTGTGCCATTTTTTACAAAAGCAGTTTGGGTATTTGTCATGACCGAAATATATTTTTCCACTCTTAATTTTTCCCAAACAAAATTAACATAGTCTGCAAATTGAAACTTTTTATTTTCCTCAAGCGCATTGCTATAAAGAAAGAACTTCGCGATAAGGATCAAGTGGTTGAGAGTTGAAGAAGACGACCACCCGTTCAGCACACCATATACAATTTCTTTTTCGGAAAGGGCGGATATTTTTTCCGAATGGAGAGAGTTTCACCAATTGATGAATTCGCGCCAAAACCATCTGGCGATCACACATTAGGCCTTTTGCAACTAATGATCACATGGTACAAAATTCGCCATGCTGGAGGGCAAGCTCATTATTATTCCCCCACTGGGACATTAAAACAAAGGCAAGCCAAGCTTGACTGGTTCAGTTCTCTTTGTTTTAATGTCCCAGTGGGGAAATAATAATGAGCTTGCCCTCCAGCATGGCGAATTTTGTACCATGTGATTGTTAGTTGCAAAAGGCCTATAGATGCAGTGTAGTTTGCTCAGTACTGGTGCAATAAGGACAATATAGATTTGTGGTTTTTTTTTCATTGTATATAACATGTTGTTTGTATAAAGAATGTTATGGATTATTTTATATTGAAACATAGATAACTTTATTTCTTTTGTTATCTGAAAGGGAAGAGAATAAATGCTTTTTTGTTCTTGTGAATCGAAGCAGAGTTCATTTAGTCGTTTTATTGCAATGGGAAGTGGATACTGTTGTCGGTATCTCAGTATGTTATGAACAGATTTACATGTAACTGATTAGAGTGTACACGTAAGTTTGTTTTAAAATTATCGTAATTTGTTTACCTTCGGAAAGACGACATTGATCTTCTTTTTTCAGGCTCACCTTCCAGTATTGCAGGAAGTTACATTTTTAATGTAATTCAACATTAAAATGTTGAATTTTTTGAAGAAGTATTTAAATGAAATTAAACCGTTTTTCCCTATTTACCAAGTCGGCAAGTGTTTTAATTACGTTTTGACTCCAAGTTCGGAGAACAAACGGACGCATTGTCTATTTTAATAAACCGATTAGTCCATATTTTCTGGTTTATAATCTCTCCTTTTTCTTTTGGGGTGTCACTGTTAAACTCTTGCCAGTAGAGGATTACCTTAGGATAAAATGTAGGTAAGTGGTGGCTTAAACATAAGGAGTTTTATGTCATAGTTACATTTACAGAGAAAATTTCCACCTACACTGGACAATAAGGATAGTGGAATATGCCTCCACGGGCTATTGTTTTCCGAACAAAGACGTTTCACCCAGGTTATTTTTAACGCTTTTTCAAACATCGAAAAGTCAATCATGTTAAGCCTACCTTCATCTTTCTTTCTTATAATGGTCGTTCTTTTGATTTTCGGGTTTTTGTGTTTCCATATATAGCTATAAATTATCTCATTTACTTGGGATATGAGTTCTTTCGGAGTGTCCAAGACACTGCAGATAAAACTAATTTGAGAAATTGTTAACGTTTCTACAATATTGATCCTAGCTTCCATGTAATGATATATCTCTAGAGGACCACAGGCGCGGATCCAGGATTTTGAAATGGGGGGTGAATTTTTGTAATAATGTAATAAAACTAAAGCCTGGTTGAGGTGTTTGAGGGATAAGAAAAAAAAAAAAGAAAGAAGGGGAGCTCAGAAAAAAAGGTGGGGGGGGGGGGGTGAA
>NC_090871.1:65094467-65096967 GCF_036669935.1 Montipora foliosa | reverse complement strand
TTTGCAAGGCATCCTGCACACCGGATTGCTTTGAGATCCTGGACTCTGCAGCCACTAAGTACCAAGTGAAGCTTAAGGAATCCATATATATAAAATGGGAGAAGCCCGATCTCAACCAGCAGGTGAAACACATTAACCTGACTCTCTCCCTGTAAGGAACTAAGCGTCACTCATTTAAAATTTTTGTTTTGTTCTGTTTTGATTTAATACCCAATATTGACAACGCAATGTAACGAAGTTTGTAAGATCGCGCGCGCTTTAAATTCAACGGCGATTTCAAAATATGTAACACTGAAGATGACGGATGTACCGTCGAAACATGTCTGGAAAATTAAAGAAAGTTGTTATTTTTATACGACTTTCTATGTACATGTAGTTGTTTTTGATGATAAATACCAGTAGGTTGGTAAATATTCCTTGCTGTTTCAGGCACTGCAAGTTCTAGTTCAATCTCAAGCTTTGGCCAAACCACAGCAGGTGCTCAAACTGCAAGTAAGGCATCTTTGTATTGTAGTAAAAACTATACCATTGCCGTACTGATGCCCGCTTCTCGAGAGTCCCGAAAGCTAGCGGACCATTTTCGGGTGCCACAATTACCTCTGTATTTCAAGAACGGAGAGGATTTAAGTCGTCAAACTTCAGAGTCATTTTGCTTTTTGTTATCTTCAAAACTTGTTAAAAAATCGGCTTTCAAAAGCAAACAAAGCGTTGGAAGTTTCACAAATGTTTTTTCGGGCCCGAAGAGTTTTCGGGACTTTCGAGAAAAGGGCCCCTGGTTGGATTACTGTGCCTGATTCTTCAGTGGGAAGTAGGTTTTAATGTCATCTGGAACTCAGTGTTCATGATTTGCAGTTGGACATCAATTGGCCAAATCATTTGGCCGGTTTCCTCGAAGCATCACAAGCGCTAACCAGCAATAAATGCCATAGAATCCTATAGGCTTTGATACCTCTTAACCAACGGTTAGCGCTAACCAGGGATCGAACAAGCAGCCCCAGAATAACTTCACTAAATTTATCCAGTGAACCGTAGCACCACGTTGTGTGCCTATAACTGATCCCAGACAATTTTATCTCCTGTACTTTGTACTTGCAAGTTGGGATAAGTAAGTTCATAACTTGGCCGTTGCTTATTATATCTCCTGCACGCTACGCAGACCGTATTTTCTTTCCAGTTCGATTTTGCTATAGGGCCATAAATTAAACTTTAAAAAAATATTTGTACCCATCGAAAACGTTTAGTAAGAGGTCGTCAGTGCTCGCACTCTGAAGTTACGAAGGAACATTTTTGTACTGAGCTTGTTTTTTTTTTTTCACCTTGCAAAGTCGCACTGTAAATAAATGTTTTTTTATTCATCACCATCTGTTAGCAATAAATATATATTCAAAACTATACGTAGATCATTGGATAATGCAATTCTAGCTTTTTGATTGGCCTAGCCATCGTGGTATATAAGCTATTGTTATATACCTAGACTTTCACTCAGCAAAACAAGCACTGTGATTGGTTGATTCTTGGTCACGTGCCCCTGATTAAATTCAAATATATCCCGACAGGGATAAAATTCCGCAGTTGTTTTCCGCTACGGATGTTTTACTGCGATTGTTGAAGGAAAAGTCTAAATATATAATAAAGCACTTTATGTCTGGTCCCTCAGGAAACTTGTTAGTTTCGTTTTCCCTCGAGTCCTGATGTTTCCCTCGGGACCATACATTAAGTGTATAATGTTTCTTTATTATAGTGACTTATTGTATTCCCCCTGCATTATCGTAGGTAGCCATCAAAACAATATCATCCGTCCAATATTTTATTTTTCTTGGACGATTGAGGTAAAAATAATATCTTCCGTCCAATATTTTATTTTTCTTGGACGATTGAGGTAAAAAAAATATTTGAAAAAATAGTGCACTTTCATTCGTGCCGCTAAGGCTAGTTTTTTTTTCCTCCGAGTTCTTTTTCGTAATGCTCTATCGTCATCATCGTCATTATTTCATTTTTGTCTCCCTCGTAGATCCTCTGGCCACGCCCAATAGACCTTCCCAGCCCACTGGTGGCTTCAGCTTTGCCCCTGGATTCCCTCATGGGCCCACATTTGGGGTACCAAGCACACCGCAGGGTGCAAATAGCGCATCAGCAACAAGAGCACGAGCTCGACTCACGGCGAGAAGGAGAGGCAAGAAGTAAAACGACTTGTTGGTACTCATACTGCTAAAACTGTTTGTTGTCTTGACTCTTACTTTTGTATTTCATGAAATACTTTTGTACAGGACTCATTTTATCGCAGGCCAGAATGTTCAGAAATTTCTTGTACATTTGATATATAGTTGTACATTAATCAGGAAATTTTATCTTAAGATTTGAACTGTAGGATTAGGGAAAATAGGACGTTTTAAGAACGAATACATAGTCCAGTTGTTTTGTAGCAAAATGTATGTAGAAATATCTTAATGTTGCAGAACGAAAAAAGGAGAAAATCGCAATTTTTGTGCAGATAGCGTTT
>NC_090871.1:65071967-65084467 GCF_036669935.1 Montipora foliosa | reverse complement strand
CGAGACGAGAAATTCTCTTACCGGTCTGAGTTCTTACCGTTCTCATGTAAACGACAACAAATCTCCGTCCGGGTTGAGAAGTTTCAAGCCTGTATGCTTTTGGGTCAGCCATATATTTATTAGACAAAACCGATATATATCATTTTGTCCCGAAACCAAGCACCAAGCATTTCGTCCCGGTTTCATGTAAACGGATTCAAAAGTTTCATACCAGTGCAAGTTCATACCGGTCTGAGTTCGTCCAGGTCTCATGTAAATAAACCCCTTAAGACACTGTTTCTCAGTCTTCATTCATCAATATTGTGACGTAATTGACCACCAAAGAGAAGAGGGAAGTCATTGGTGTACTCAGGCTAAACAGGATTTTTTCGGCGATGCAAAAAGGTTTGTACTCGAACATTCGTCAGGCACGGCTTCAGTTGATCTCCTCAGGGAGGTCTTGTATAAACTGAGCTTTATGGTATTTTCAACCTCAAAATAGTTTTTCAAAGCTATGTGTACATCCATGTCTGCGTTTTAGGCAGAAAGGCGCATAGTGTAGCAGCTAAATGCGCACATTCATGCTTACATGCCGTTTCATATGACAGCCATCGTTATCCAACTAAATCGTTTTTTTTTTAGCAACGTTCTAGTCTCCTACAAGCTTAGAAAGTAGCTTAGTGTTTAAGGTATTTTTGACTGACCTTTGATAGCATTAAATTCTATCAACATCAGGACTGCGCTAATGATGACTTCGATTAACACCAGAGTGACAATTCCAAGCTGCCACGTGACACCAGTCAACATTTCGGCCAAGGAGTGACGGAGAACACTAAAGAGATGCAATAGGGAAATCTTTGTTGATATTTTTTTGCCTCATATTAGCACCAGGATATCGTTTTTTAATGCGTCATCTGAGAATAAAGAACTGAATATTTAAAGTGCATTTCATAATGAGTTATCTCTGAAGATTTGAACCAAATATACAAGGTGATCTCTGAGCCAAAATTCTTTGGAAATTATTAAGACTTAAATGATTTTGCCACACAATAGCAAATTTTGACACTCACGGTATGCTTAGTTTATCCAGTGTAAGAGGCTGTCACACCCAACAAGTAACTGCCTTCCAACTACATTTGCCACTGATTGCCAACGAGTCAGCCGAGGCGGCAGCCTTAATAGAGCCGAAGCGCGAGAGTTTTGTGTATGCAGAAAAAAATGTGAGCGCTCTACAGCTACTTTGATAATGTTATGACGCAATTCATAATGAATAACAGGACAGACGCATGAAAAACTGACATCAATTTGGTAATTTTTGCTGAAAAAGATTTGGTTATTTTTGTGACGTAAACGTTACCGTGGCAACAGGAAAACCCTGCAAATACACCCCATATTTTGGCTTTAGCTGCTCATAGCTCAAAAACGAACTAGGTAACCCCTATTTTTCATTTCTGAAATGTAATCAACATGCCAGAATGAAACTTTCTACAAAGTATAAATACATTCTGTGGAGCGGATTCAGAGCCACCTTAAATAATCGAAAATGTACGATAGGTCTAAATCTGCCCCAAGGAATTTTTTTAAACTTTGCAGAGAGTTCCATCTTGGCCTGCTGATCACTTTTGTGATATAAAAAATTGGGTTCAGGGAGTTCGTTTTTGAGATATGAGCAGCTAAAGCCAAAATATGGTGTGTTTTTGCAAGGCTTTCCTGTTACCATGGTAACTTTTTACGTCACAAAATTGACTGCATCTTGTTCAGCAATAATAGCCCATTTCCGAGTTGCTGCATGCCTCAGTTTCAAAGCGAGTTCTGGTGCACAACCATTCAAATGGAAATGAGTTGCGAATTGTTATGCAAATCAAACTCATTTCACTTACAATAGTTGAGCACCAAGACTCACTTCGAAACCGAGACAAACAGCAACTCGGAAATGGCCCATTGGTGTTTCACATAGTACCATAACATTGCTGTTATGTGATAAAGTGTTGTAGTGTCAATCTATTGAAAGTGTTGAAACTGGTTTGAGCCACCTTAAGTTGAGTTGCAGACTCCGATACAAATCTGCCAACTATGCATTATATTCTTGGATTTCACATGACGTCACGGCCGCCATGTTGGTGTCCCCAAACAATGAAATGGCGGCCTTGTTGGTGTCCCGATCCAATCCTCCGGGAATTGAAAGCTATTTTTATGCTAACGTCTTCTTTTGTTTTCGTTGAAAAACATGGCTGTTGATCACGTGAGTGAAACCCAAGAATTGACTGTCTCGTTGGCACTTTGCGATAGCTACTACCAGTTGTACTTTAGCAAATGGTTGGTGCAGAAGCCATATAATAAATTGATGAACTGAGATCGTCCAGGTGCAAGAAGTCCTGAGAACGATTGTTGCCAGTTGGTGACATTTACTGACGTTTAAACAACCTGAACGAAACTCATCTTCAGATCATTTTCACCTTGGTTGGTCAGTAGAAAAGTGATATTATTGGACGGTCCGTCTGATGTTGGTCGCTGAGTGGGAAGTGAAGCGATTTGCTGGCTGAGAAGGCTGTAATTCAATGTAGTGTGTCTCTTTACCAAAGATCCTTCTACAGAATCTCGTGAAAAATGGCTTGTAAATCAAACGCTTTTCATAGCAAAACAACTCAAAACAAAACTGAACTTTACCTACAGCAATCCTCGCAACTCCCTTCCTCGTAGGTTGACGTCATTCGTCTCTGCCACCTTTCCAAGTATGTTTCCCGCTTTCCATCGGCGTCATCTTTATGCTCAATTTGAAAGCTGTTCGTTTATGGGAAATCGAGTGAATATTTTATAATATATATGGAGACCATCTTGAATGAGAAATATATATTGAATAAACAGTGGCAATGCTGGAGGAGAGAAACTGACTACTGATTCCTCCCGGAATTTTCTATTTATTGATCTGTTTACTATTACATTTTGACCATTTTATTGTTTGAGTGTAGCCGTATGTGGCTGCTGGTCAACACAATCGAGCTTTCTTAAGAATTGTCAATGAGTGACAATTCATATTAACTTCGTAAGTCGCCAATGGCAAAAAAGAGAGGTTTTAAGCATGTTTTCCTTCCTGCATATTCATTTCATCGTTGATATTGTGTTTCATTGCATAGGCGAGAAAAATCAGAAGGCTAACTTGTAAAATTAAAATATGATCATCCAATTTACCATCAACAACGGAAGGTATATTGTGAAGGAACAATGTATTAATGACATACATTTGAACAGTTTGCGGGAATCAAAAAAAGTTAAATTTTGCGCAGGTTTGAACGCTACTTCGGCAGTAACGAATTAAAAACCTGAAAATTTCAGGCTTGAACGGGAAGGTATCGTTTTATGCAGTGTAGTCAAACAAACAGCTTGAAAGGAAAGTATAAATATTAAAATATTGATTTCATTGAAACACTCGCCGGCCGCCTACAAATATCGAAATGGTCTCCTCAGTTGTAAATAGGAAGAATACCAAAAACAGACAAAAAAAAGATGAAATTAAACGGAGTTCTTCTCCCAGGGAACCATATCTTGGGAAATATGTTGTAAGAGACCCGGCATCTGAGTTTTTCGACTGTCTTCAGTAGAACAAAACGTATAAAACCCGAACGCAAGACAACTTATTTTACCTTTCATCCATCTCGACGTTCAGCTGTTTTCAGTTCCGTTTTATAGCAAGCCAGCTTTTTACCATTTGAGCGTCAAGTACTAAAAGCTACATGAACTTTTCCTTTGAATTAATAATTGACATTTGTTTTACTGTTAGGGAATGCCTGGAACGTTGTTGGAGAGGAAAATCTTTAAAATTGAAACAGCCAAGTTTTCGAAACAACCATTACAAAACATTTGCATATGCATATTAAGTGTATAAATGATATGGGCAAATCTATTTTTTAATGCCCTTTTCAAAAAGCAAACAGCTGACAAGCTGTTACCAATCTGAAAGCATCCTACTAGTACTTACGATCGATTTAATGATAGCAATCTTAAGGACGGTGCCTACTAATTCAAAGATATTTTTGCCCCGTTTTATGATTATGCAGGAAATGTAGATCCTAACAAGTGTTATTGAAATCCAAAAAGAAAATTGGAGGTAACCACGTGCACGCATTTTTCAAAGATAATTCATGAACAATATTCGTATAAAGCTCTAAAATACAAAGCATTGTATGGCGTTCTTTCGCAAATTGAAGCTCAATTATCTTTAAAGAATGCATGGTTACCCCCAATTTTCTTTTTGGATACCAAGAGTACAAGAGTACTTACTTAGATCTACTTCTCTGCATAGTTTTAAACCGCGCAAAAATATCCCTGCATTAGTAAGCATCACCGATAGGAAATCCGAGTATCTGGAGATGCGCAGAACGTGTGCGCAATAACAATAGTAGGCACCGTCCTTAACCACGCAGGTTGCGGCTCCAGAAGACTCCTGCTGGTCCAAAAATGAACTCATTAGAGAAAAATTACGCGTTACCCGCGACAAGTGTCCTGATGCGTTCGCAAAAGAACCAAAACACGTTCCAGTATTAGTTCGCTAGATTATTACGGAACATGGTCGACGCTACGCTAAAGCGTGGTTTACAATGCGACATAAGCATAATCCCCGAGTAACGAAGTTCACACATGTAGAGAAGTGACATGCGCGAGCTTGGTTAGCCCCAGAAAAAACTCGCTGGAGAATGGGACGAGTAACGTTTCCAAAACGACGGACGACGAAGAAATTCTCCTGCTACTATTACTCTTTCTGCTTTATAGAAAAAGACGACGGTGACAAGAAAGAGAACGAGTAAACAGACTGAAGAGGTCATGTTGGGTATTTTCTAAGGGATATTTTCCGAAAGAGGAAAGAACAAGAAGACTCGGGAAGTGCAACCTGGGGACCGAGAATTTTATTTCTGGCGATTGGTCGCAAAGGCAGGGATAAATGCGAACCGCCCCAGCAAGATTCTCGCAAAAAAAAAAAAAAAACACGGAAGCCATCTTAGGCACTGATGAACTTAAATATCCGCTGGCATCAAAAACAGCTGACACCTCGGTCTTATGCTAATTATGTTTATGTTGTAGTCGGTTTACACAGTTATAAACGTGACATAAGCCTAAGTACAAGCTTATGCTTATGCTTATGTCACAGTGTAAACCGGGCTTAAGCAAATGATTGGTTGTAAATGGTGCATTAGAGAGAGAAAAAATACTTTTCAAATATTCTTTAACTTTTATTAATCTCATTACTGAAGGCAGAAACTACGTTTTCATAACAGCAAAGGAGAGGACTGAACCGCCTCACAAGATTTTCAATTACATGAACAAATGACAGAGCATGAACAACTTCTCAAGCAATAAATTTATCAGTCAATCAATCTGTTTATTAATCTATTCGTTTAAACAGCGAGGGAAATTGACGAAAACGAAGCTGTAACTTGGCCTTTTTAATGTATAATGCAAATCCCAAATGTTATCTGACCCTCACTAAATTCCCCCCGAACATAATCACAGGCGATTGAAAATTCCACTTAGACTTGGTGAGTAAATTTATTTTGCTTTATGATGATCGTCATTTCACGAGCAGCTTATCTAGGCTTTGTGGCTCAAGCTAAAACTGTGAGATGTATTAAAACTTCCGGCAATTGTTCTTACTGGATCGTTACGTCGCTGGTGCAGTGAAGATAACCACAACTCTTTTGATACAACTGGTTTGATCCTTCAGTCCTGAGAGTGAGATTTGTAGATTTTATTCTCTCTAACGCAAGACGATTTTACTCGTCTCTCAAAAGACCACTGTCATAAATGGCGACCACCTTTACATTCTTTTGTATTTAGGTTAATTAGACCTTCTGCCCTCCTTTTGAAACAAAAGTTCTTTTGAAATTTGCTCGTAGTAGCGAGGCTAGAAAGGCTTATTAGCATTAAAACAAAAGAATATTGTATTTGGCCGCCATTCAACCTCGTCCCCAGGGTCTCTCTTCTTCCCTTCCTAGAGACCCTGGGGGACGAGTTTGGCTGCCATTGTGAAAGAGGTCTATGGGGGAAGACCTTAGACCCAGGTTGCTGACCAGCGGTTTTCGTTAAAACAATGGTTTGCTGGGGGTGCTCAGTCTCGCGGGCTCAGAAAACCTTGGTTGTGGTCATTGTTATTTAAGGTTTTTCGTCTATGGGGGCCACCTCTGGGATGAATGGGAGCGCAATTCGCAGGAACTGAAAGAGCAGCATTGGTGCATTTTTTATCATTCCCAACAAAAACATTTAAACCTAATTAACTATCCACACCATGATGAAAAGAGCTATATCCTTCCTAAGCACATAGTTTTGCTCACATGAAAGTTTTAGACCAAAGATGTATCAACGATGAACGATTTGAACGATCCCAAAATCTTTACATGCTTACTCGGGTCACCTAGCACACAACAGAACACGCAAATTGACGACAGCATGCTTGAAAGTTAACCGCTAGCCTTGACTGCACTTACATTAAAAGGCAGAAAAAATCTTAAGAATTAAACTAAATTCCTTAGTAGTTGAGTAAACGAACTGAAACTTAGTAAGCCTGTCACTCTGTGGAGGGACTTTACACACTGCATTGACCACGGACACCAGCTAGCTCATCGGACTGAAAGCTAACGACAATGGTACATTTGCTATCACGGGTAGCTGTGAACTTAGCTGATGCCTTCACAGTCTCTTGACCAATAGTTTTGCTACAAAAATAAACAAAAAGAATGATTATATATAGGAAATGGTATGAACGCGAGTGTGCAAGACGAGAGATGCCGGTTTTGAAAGTTCTCAAAATTGCATGGCCAATTTGTATGGTCTTGGAGGTCGAGGGCTCTAACCACCGCCGCACCAACTCTCGGGGTCTTAAAATAACTGAGGAGAAAGTGCTTCCTTCGTAATTTCATTCAGTTTGCAAATGTTAAGATTTTCAAGTCTTTTCGGATTGAACGTATACAAGCCGTATATGAGCGGGACCTCATCTTAAAATCCTTGCTTGTACTGAATAAGGAAATTGTGTGACACTTCAAAGAACCCACTCATGCACTGTTAAGGAAAGAAGTTCCTTGGTCTACAAGTCTTGCTTTGGTCTGGATTGGGGCATCTATTGTATTGCTGACTGATTGTTTAGTGTCTGACAAGCAGTATAGCCCGAAGTCCAGCAGATCGATGAGCATTGTGAATTAGTCCTAAAATGCTCCTAGAGTAGTGCAAGCAACAATTATTGAACAGCACACTTACTAGCTCTTTATTTTCGCAGACTTGGGGTTCATTCCACTGGCTTCAAAATGGAACCGTCCGTTCGTTAACCGTACTGGCAACGTGTTCGTAAAATGGGCTGTCACCTGCACAAGCTCGCCTTCCTTCGCAGTTTCCGGTAAGGCCTAAAACAATAGCAACAAACCTTATGTCATACCTGACGGCTCTCAACTTAAATGCGAGGCAATTATGTCAGGATCATCTCAGCACTTCTCCCGGCCTTTACAAGCTGTGACCGTAAAGGACCTCCTGCAGAAGGCTTCAACATTTGCTTCAACATCCATTCGATTTTGTTGAACAATGTTGAATGCTGGGGTGGGTAAACGGTTCCAACAAATCATCAACTTTTATTTCAACAAGGCTTCACGAGAGGCCTGGTACTCATTCCCAGGCTGCAGCGGCGGTTGTTACTGTGGATACGGACTTGTTGTCATGGATACGGACACGGATACGTTATCACGAGGCCGATTAGTGCGCATGCGGGGCTTCAACTTCATTCGACATTCGGGATAACAAAAGAAAGATCAAGTGGAGCTATGATCCTCGCAGTTATGAACACAATTTTCTCAAATGCGAAGAGAAGCCTGCCAAATTCAGGACTTAAACGGGGTTTGAACCCGCGACCTCGTGATACCGGTGCGGCGCTCTAACCAACTGAGCTATGAAGCCACTGACGTTGGGAGCTGGTCATTTGTGGGTTCTAATGTTCCTGTGAGGAATGAATCAACGATGAAATGATGTATGAAATTGATCATATATGAACTGTGGATATGAAATCAAGTGAAGCTATGATCCTCGCAGTTATGAGTAGAGAGTCATAGCTCCACTTGATTTCATATCTATATACGAGCAAATTGTCTCGCAACATTGCTGCGAAACTAGTCGAAACGTGATGTTGCGCGTTTTACATTCCACGCACAACCTGTCTCGCTACAAAAACAATGCGTTGCAAGTTGCGTGAATTCAGGCCTCTGATTGGCCAGCTACGAGGTCACGTAAGCTTCATTAATTTATGAAAACAAAGATGGCGGTCGCCACTTGGCAGAAGAAACGTACTGCAGCAGCTCTTCTTCTGACCTGCTTGTCGTCGACGATGATGAACAGCCTGCGGTTCATATTACTGGGACCTCTTGTTTTCCACAAACAAGGGTTTTTTTCCCAGCTCTTTGATAAGTTCTTTTTCCCTTTCGTTGGAAAACTTCGTTTCCAGAGTCACCGAAATAGCCACAATTTCCGATTCTTCTCCTTCCGCCATTTTGTTTGTTTTGGTACCTTGGGTGACCTTCAAAGCCATGTATGACTTAATCACCACTCTTGACCAATCAAAAGCGCCAGAAAAGTGATTTGGTTGCGAAACAAGTTGCCTTGGAGTGGAAAAACGGGCAGCATTTTGGAGATTTTGTTGCACAAAGTAGAACGGACCTCTACTTTTTGCAACACGCTGCAGCAAATTGCAACAAATTTCTTTGTTGCGGGACAGGTTGTACGTGGGATGTAAAACACACAACATCGCTTTTCGACCAGTTTCGCAGCAATGTTGCATGACAAGTTGGACGTTTTTGTTGCTCGTATTACCGTAGCTCAACTGTACAGTATTTGTTATAACTTACCGTTACGATAAGTTCGGGCTTTTTAAACTCCACGACATCCTGAATGACACATGACTGTCCTGTACCCTCAACTTTAGCGTTTACGTTCACCTGTATGTTTTCGTCACCTGTAATTTTTTTTAAATAGTCTCCTGATTCGATAGGTAACACCACGACTTTCTCTGGAAACAAAATGGAAAATTTGCTTCCATGAGACCAACAGCTGTACACAGTTAGTGTAGGGATACTCACCGTTACGTCACCTATTGTCATTAATGTGCCAACTAAGGATCTATTAGCTGTCGGAACAAAGGTTCTTTTGTTCTGTGGTTGGCAAAATTTGTTTATAAACAGTGAATATCGTAATAAGTAAGAGTTCATCACCCATGAATATGCTTTACCCAAGTTGGCCTTGTCCCCACCCGCGGCGTCAGAAAAGTGTCTATTTTTAAACCATGTTTTGCGGAAAAATAAACAATAGACCAAATCGGATAACTCAACGTTGTACTGAATTCAAATTCACTACAATCCAAATACAATACACAAAGGATCTTCTACTTGTTTTGGGAAAAACCTGATACCAGATTCTTATATAATTACCCCCTGGCTAATGAACTTTTTATTTCTGTTGATATCACTGGGACAGACAAAGGAGACTTGTATACCTTCCGAGGGGCGAAGATGAAGGACTTCTTTCATCTGCTTCAGGGGTTTGGCTGAGATGCCTGTGTAGAATGCCAAGACGGAAATAATGTTGATCTTCACAGAACGGTATTGATCTGACGAGTTGCTCACCAATACTTTGATTTCAAAGCCGTTACCAACAGCAACTTCGTCAACCACTTCCAACTTAAAGTTCACGTCTCCTTCGGTAACGCCCTCTTCTCTATTAATCGCTTCGCTGTGCTTATAGGCCAACCGCACGGCTTCTCTCTCTTCTTCGCACCCTATTGTAAAGCAGATGTAAGGTTTTTAAAAAGGATATTGTTTTGTTCTCAGACCCGTAAAAGAATGAAGATTTTTTTAAAAATATATCTCTCCACTCATAATCAGGAGAAATTTGGCATCGTGTTCGGGCAAACTGGAAATATCGGGCACAAAACGATCGAAGAGACTTGTTAGATTTTAGTTCATTTGTTTTCTTTTATCTATAGATACCTCGGGGAAATCTGATGGTTTCATAACGAGTAGCAGTCTGACAATTTTATTCCTTTGTTGGTTTTTTTTCGTTTCTTTTTTTAGAAGAATATTTAGAATATTTGTTTCAGATAAAACAATGATTACAATTTCATTATTAGCAGGAGTTCATCAAGGGGAGCCTCCATCTCCAATACTTGGCCTATAGTCAACCCTTTCCCGAGTACATTTAATCATAGAAACTCTCCCTTGGGAGGTGCAGCACGCCCAAAGTTGTAAAAGCCAATCAAAATAAAGCTATCTCAGCGTCGAGGGAAATGTGATAGAAGTTCCCGTCGTTGAGCTCCTGTTATTCGCTTTCCCGCAAATAGCTATGAAGTTAATCATAGCACGATAACATAAAGTAAAAAGCACACTTGAGGTAAATTACCAGAAAATAGAAAGTATAAACCGAAAATCACACCACAAATCAATTACGGAAATACAATACTTAAACACTAGAAGGAGTTAGTTAATTAAGCCAAGAATCCGAAGTTAGTACATATGCCATACGATGAAAAACCACAGCGCCCCTCCCCATTCTCCGCGCGGCCTCGCCGCTTGTTAATAGGCCATTTCCGAGTTGCTGTTTGTCTCGATTTCGAAGTGAGTCTTGGTGCTCAACTATTGAAATGGAAATGAGTTCGATTTGCATGAGAATAAGCAACTCATTTCCATTTGAATGGTTGAGCAACAGGACTCGCTTTGAAACTGAGGCATGCAGCAACTCGGAAATGGGCTATTGCTTCTCGCTCCAACCATAGTTAATAGAGGGGAATGTTATGAAACCAGACAACTTTCTTTGTTGTAGGTTTTTGTTCTCTTTCCTGGCCTTGACCGTGCACAAAACACAATAGTTGTTTACTCCGTACTGAGGAACTAACCAATAGAAACGTGTTGGTTACGTAATTCATGCATAGTGTATGAGCGCAAAACAAAAGATTGTGCATGGTCGTGGACTTTCCAACCTAAATCTTGGCATTTTTATTTTCTCCTTTGATGTTTGCCGAGCTTCCTAACCATTCCCCTCTATTAACTATGCTCCAACGATGGCAGCTCAAGCACGCGCGTTTTTGAGACGTGGACGGCAACCGGAAGTGAGCTATCTTCCCTTTTAACCTGTTTTCACACAATCACATTTACATTGCTAAGTATCTTTCCTCCATTGGAGATGATTAGTATAAAAATCTGGGAGACACCACTGTCCTGGCACGCGAAATTTTCCCCTCCGGTTGCCGTCCACGTCTCAAAAACGCTCGTGCTTAAACTCCCTATAATAGACAGTTTAAGCATGTGACGTTTTTGAGCCGCGGACGGCAACCGGAAATGACCATTTCGCATGCCAGGACAGTAGTGTCTCCCAGATTTTTAACCTAATCATCTCCAATGGAGGAAAGATACTTAGCAATATAAAGGTGGTGATGGCAACACAAGCTAAAAGGAAAAACAGCTAACTTCCGGTTGCCGTCCACGGCCCAAAAACGTTGCATGCTTTAACTCCCTATCATCGCCAGTTACACAGGCTAACAAGTCCCATCTTTTTAATTATCTTAGGGAATTCAACATCTAGTCATTTTCTTTTTTTGTTTTCCCTTTGCTTTTTCACGTATACCGGCGCGATGTTTCAATGATGTTCGATTCTGTGTGAAAACAAGCTTAAAGGACTTCGCCGTAGTCAGTCCAGAATCCTTTTGGGGGAGCAGAGATGGGACAGTGGTGAGCCGGCACTGGACTCCCGTCAATGTGGCCCCTGTTCGAGAGGTTTTTCTCCGGGTATACGAGTTTTCCCGGTCCTCTCCTCGAAAACCAATTTCTTATTTCAGTTGATTTGAGCAAAATTGATTTGATTTCTGTGTACATGTACAGTGACCTCAACTAGTGCTGCGCTAGAAGACTTGACACTTAAATGAAAGTTCATCATTGTTTCATTGGAAAACTCGACTAGTAAGTAGTTAAATGTCACTGCGGGGGTAGAGGGCAGAGAAAAAATCCCCTTTAACTTAGTTCACGTGTGAGCAAACAAACAATTTAAGCTGAATTGAATTCAGCATTGGTCAGAATCGGCCAGCGAAACTGAATTTGGTTTGCCCAACCGTCTGCAATTTGATGACATAAAATGGAATCATCGATCTAAGGGCATTTTCAAACACCCTGTATACATTTAGTAAACTAGTAAATAGCATACACGAAGAAAATTTCAGCGCGCTGGTTGTCTGAGAGCACGTCAATTAGAAAAGTGACATTAGTGCAGAAAGCTGTAGGTGAAACATAGCCAATCAAATGTGAACCCTGGATTGCGCAATTCATGGCGCAATTTTTCCGTGATTGCGTGATACGCGTTTTTTGCTTCTGCTCAACCATCTCGAATTTTTCATGTATATTATTAATGAGTAATCAAATGATTTTCCTCGTGCAATAGCCCTTTTCACGGTTAGTTTTTCTCATTTGCATTACAATATAATCTAGCATGTATATGAGGCAATTTCGGGCTATTTT
>NC_090871.1:65061967-65066967 GCF_036669935.1 Montipora foliosa | reverse complement strand
TTTACCTTAAATTCAACATCCCGCCTAATTAAACTTCAGTGCACTTATAACGGTCTACCACTTTCTATTGCACTCAGATCACTTACACGTAGTGACCAATCCAGAGAAAACCCAGCATTGCCCGTATTTCACATCGCTCTTGCCGTCCCAGAACTCCTGCAGTATACGCACACTTCCGGTCCAGTCAGTTGGCTTTGTTGTACCCTCAGGGTAGTCCTTAGTCCATCGACCAACCAAAATACCGTTGTCAGCGTCATTAGAATTAACCTGCCAAAAGAACCAGCCAAATTGTAAAATCACATCACCGGTATTACAAACAAGTCGAGTTTAGAAAACAATACAAGAGCGATTTAGCGGATAGTGGATTGTGGAAGAAAGTAATGGCGATACCCTCATTGCCTGATTTCAAGCCGAGGGGGGACAAGATACAAGTCTGCAAATTATGGCACTAGCAACTATTGATCCGCATAAGCTTTACAAAATCCCCAAGTTTGGTGTTAAAACGCCCAATATTTAGTGAGATACAACCAATTAAAAACGTCAACATTTACAAAGAAATGCCTGAGCATCCAGAAGCTTGCGTCCGGATGACCAAACATTTCTTTGTAAATTTTGACGTATTTAAATGACTGTATCAATCAAAATTAGCCTGATTAACACCGAACCTTAGAGACTTGTACCTAGTCCCCTTCGGCTTGAAATCATTCAATGGCAAGACTTCAGTGTGATCAATTCCCGGAATTTGTTGTCATATTTAAATTAAATTTTGATGTTCTCGTGATTCTGATCTTAAAGAGCTTTCCCTGTGTACCTCGGTTTTCCGCTCTCCTCAAAAAGTAACATTTGATTTGATTTTGATTTTAAATGATTTTGAGCTTTTGTACTCGGCTATAAGCTCGCAACATTATTGAGTATTCATTCTCTTGCTTCAGGGGCCTGTTGGCCAGGAATAAGCGCTTTCCCCTGGGTGCCTGTTTTTCCCTATAGGGAATAGGGCCTGTATTTCCCGGAGGATTAGGATCATGATAAGCATTCGTTCTTTTTCGTTCCCGGGCCAGACTGGTGGAAAGCGAGAGCTCTCAACAATTCAAATAAATTTATTTTTCAACTAGGCACTCTCAACCCTAGCTCAATCAATGAACGCTTTCCATTCAATTAATTTATTCTGCTAGTCATGTTGCCATGGTGCCACCCATGGTAACGTTCCGCCGTCCCCTACATAAACCACTGACAACCTACGATTTCTCCATTCGCTCTGATGAAGGGTTAACGTTCGAAACTCCAGTTCGTGATTGAATTTCTTTTTACGGTGGTTTCATGTAATGAACCTTTATCAACTCATTTCATTACCCACTGACACAATTGCCACCCCCAAATTCTTTGGAAACGTATCCTTTTTCTCGCCCCTTCGCTAACCACTGCTATCCAGCTTCTGAACAAAACAAATCCAGGCAGGAATTAAAAGGCCTAAGTCGCCAACAAGACTAAGAAAGTCGGCGACAATTTGAATAAAAATCAAAGTTCTTACCATGGCTGACATGGTTCGCACAATATGGATTGGAGAGGACCTTGCAGTTGTAGGTAGTCCTTTTCTGTCAAGCAGCCACAAGGCACAGTTAAGGCTGACTTCTTCAAACTAACCGGAAAAATAAAAGCATGTATCATTGCTGCACCTTTCAAGGCTGCGGGGACAGAAACGATCACTGTGCCCCTTGTTCAGATATGTTTAAATGGAAACCGGGGCTGTGCTTCCTTAGATGTCTGCTGAGGTCACAGAGGTATTCGTAAGCAAGGTTAAATCGAGACGATTCCGTTAGTAGTCGTTAGCGCCGTGGTGAGCCGTGGCGCTCTGAACGGTTTGACATGACTACAAGGTCGCATAGTACTACTTCCGCTCGATGCGCACGCAGTTCTAGGATATTTTCAGGCTACGAGAAACTGAGGACTGAATGTCATCTTTAAGAACCGTCTAAAAGTAACTCTCTCCCAGTATCTTTCTTTAATTTCTCTCTTTTGGCTGTGTTGGAAAGATGTAAAGGCTAAACTAAAACGAAAATACCAAACTCGCTTTTTATCCTGTTGTTGATCACATTTATAGCAATAGTTAGTAAAAATCGACATACAGTTAACAAAACAGTGGGTTGAAATTTTTAAATTTCCTCCCGGGACGACATATGGTTCCTCAATCCGATCTCCTTGAATGTTTGAAAGCGGTGAATATAGAATCTACACAATCGAAGTTTGCATGTTTTTAAAAACTCCAGCGATTGTCGTTAATAGCTGTGGGTTATGTTGAGTGTAATTGGCACAGCTTTCATTCTTGTACAAAATGTTAAAAAAAACCCTGGTACCTCATTTTGAAACTAAGAAACGCTAGACTATTTTGCAAAGATGACTGCTGGCATTAGCATTCTAACCTCAAAAATGCTTCATTTACAGTCTGTATATGAGGATTTCCATTTTTATTTTCATCATACTTCAAATTGCCCCGGCCTCAAACTTATAGGAACTGTTTCTTCCATAACCTTAAGGGATCGTTTGCCTGCTGAGGTAGAATTTCCCGTTGGATCATTCAGACGAGCAGGGAATCGAAGAGGCGCAATAACCGCTTTTCCACTCGCCTTTGCCGCGGGCGCACGTTCGCGCGCGTCAGTCACGCAGGCTACCTCTCCCTCGCATGCACCTTCAACCTTGCCCAACCCCTTGTCACAGCCCCAAGTCCTTTCGCAGAAATTCCTGGTTGATTACCTGACCAAACACCCAAGGCATTGGTGATTGCTTTCGGATATTACCATACCAGAGGTAACCATGGTCGGCCAGCACGTACTCCTTGCGATCCACTTCCTTTTCCATGTAAACCTGGTCATCTGGCAGAAGCAAATAAAAAGAGTCGAGACCTTCGCCGAGCAAACGATATTGCAGAGCAAGTTTGTTGTTCGTTTTTCCTTTACTTTGCAAGACGGCGTAGATGAACATACGACTATCGCTAACAGCCTATTGCACAGTGGAAAGTGCGTCAGTTTTCCCTTTATCAAAGTGTCCACGTTGGGTTCCTGTACTCGGCGTAAGGCCCTGGTAAAACGATGCCTGATAGCCTACAATAATTGAAGTTCTTGGTACTTTTTGCCAATCAACTATATATAGAGATTGTTATTGACTAACACCATCATCATTCACTTTGAACATCAAATCCCTTATCAAAGTCGACGGCCTCTCCCCGTTCGACCATCGCGTGAAAGTTGATAATATTTTATTCTACACATTTTCCAGCATGACAATAAAAGATCGCGCATTACAAATAGCTTACGTAACGTCAAACATAAAGATTTAGCATCGAGTCAGTTCGGGAAACGGCACACCGTTCCTTGTCACAAAAGCATGAAAATTTTCCTGATGCTTAACAAATCAAATGTGGTGTAATGCTATCTTCACTCTTATCGACTACGATATTCGTCATTACAGTGGCCAAAACGTTGTCGACTCACAAGGCGCAGCCAAGTGAATCTACATCAAATTTTGGCCACTGTTATGAGGAATATCGTTGTCAACAAGAGTATAGACAACGCTGAACCACATTCGATTTGTTTTTTACCTCAATATTCAACGTCAAAGAAAGGATTCATTTCAGAGCGTGACCAAGATCATGCCTGACACAAATAAAGAGCAAGCGTTGTCTATAACTTTTTCTAAATCTGATTGGTTTATTCCCAAAATGACCTTTGCAGCGTTGTTTAGACTCTTATCGACAACGGCAAATTAGCCAATCAGATTGCGAGATTACAAGTAATTGCGGTAAAAAAAGTCGTTTTTCTCTTTTAAGCACAGGCAGCCCAATCGTAGCGAGCGAGTTTCAAGTCATGAAAATACTCGGTGAATGATACGTGTTGATCTAAATGATTGAAACCCAAGGAAAAATATTTTTTTTGAAAACTGAAGCCTCCCTACCTTCACTCCACTGTCCACATGTCACTTATTGTCAGGTTTCCGGGCAATATCAGCAATTGTTTTTTCTCCGAGGTCCTCTTCCCGCTAAGAGAAGGGAAGGCTGAAGACACAACAGCCAACCCTCGTTCTATGAAGGCCAACAAATCCCCCAGAAAGCAAAGTATTCGCTTTAAATCACCAACAACAGTCCCGTAGATTAATTTCGTCTCTTTTCTAAACCATTTATCCGCAAATTCGACCGAAACGACGGGACAATCGTCCGTTTCCCAGCCTAAATTTAACATTTTTGCCTCGCCATTATCGGTCGGCCGCAGGGGTCGGATACTGGATTCAGAATGAGCTGGCTTAGTGACCACGGCTATTCAACAAAATTAGAACTTACGCTCGGAGGGATGGTCAATTTGTCCATATGCAAATGCCGTTCAATCCACTGAATTCAAACGCTTTTGTATTTTTGCGGGGTTTCAAATATCTGGTTCACACATTAGCGCTTTCCGGTCAAATCTAACGCACTGCACTATCTCAGCTGAGTGATTTGCATACGGACGAATTGACCATCCCTCCCCACAAGTTCCAATTTTGTTGAGCAGCCGTTGTCACGAAGCCATCTAATTTGAATAACTGGTATCCGATGCGTCGGGCTCACGGATAATGGCAAAGCGAACGGTCAAATTTAGGCCGAGAAGCGAGCGATTGTCCGATTTGCGGATAACTGGTTTACGAAATAGACGAAATTAATCAACGGGACTGTTGCTGGTGATTTGAAGTGGATTTATTGGCCTTCGTAGAGCAAAGATTGGCTGATGTGTCTCCAGCCTTCCCTTCTCTTAGCGGGGAGAGAAACTCGGGGGAAAAAATCGCAGATATTGCAAGGAAACCTGACAGTAAGTGACATGTGGACAGTGGAGTGAAGGTAGGAAGGTTTCAGTTTTCAAAAATATATTATTCCTTGGGTTTCAACCGTTTATATGAACACGCATCATTCACCCAATATTTTCATAACTTAAACTCTCACACGATAATTGGGCTGCCTGTGTTTTAAGAAGTTCCTTGAT
>NC_090871.1:65036967-65056967 GCF_036669935.1 Montipora foliosa | reverse complement strand
GAGTGGCAAAGTGCTCGCTCAAATAAAGTGTGTTGGCCACACCGGGTTGGTGTTAGCGTGTGTCACCTTGCTTTTATTGTTGTTCAAATAAAGTAGGGGCAAATGAGTCGCTGGGCTTTGACTTCATACAAAATACTTATTTGAGAGCAATAATTCATTATTAATTCATAAACCGTTCTGTGCTCCTTGCCGAAACAATAAGGGTCTTTGGGGGTGCAAATGAAAAGTGCCCGCAATAGGCTTTCCAAACTCGAGCTCCTCATACCTTCCGGTTTTTCTTCACTCGGTAGCAGAGCTTTGTTCTTGGCTCTGAACTCTTTGTCTGACAAAGTCGAAGTTCTTCCCTCCAAGCCATCACCAAGTAACCCTTCTTTAGAATCTTTTGAGTCGCGCCTAAAAGAAAAACAACATCAACATTTTTTCTTCAGTATTACCTTGGACTGCTCGACGCGTCAAATCTAATGCAAAGCTGGATGAGGTGAAATCCAGGAACAAAACTGCATTAGGGTTCAGGACTAACATCTGCCAATTTACATATTTTCCCTTTTTACGCGCGGGCTTCTATATTGCCTACTCGGGTTTTAGCCTCTGGGCCAAAATCCTGTGGGGGCAATTATGAAAATCGCCGTAAACTTGGTATAGCAAAGGTCAGCGTCGAAAAACGCCGTAACCTCTTAGCGATGAACTCCTGAAAAAGCAAAATATTTAAAGAGTAAGAGGTGCTGAAATAAGCGACTCGCAAAAGGCGATAGCACGTAGTGAATGCGGTGACTCAACACTGATTGATTTCCCGGTTGAGCAATCTCGATTTGCTCAACCGGGCATTGTTAAACCGGACGCGCAAGGTGGTATGGGTATTGCTCACTGAGTAACGAGGCAGGAAGTCACAAGAAGCATCGATATCAAAGTGCTGTTCAGCATAGCGATTGAAGGTGTGTAATTTTCGATTATTTACAGCGATTCCTTTTACTTTGAAGCTCAAATCATATTGCCTGGGTGAGAAATTGATTTTTCAGGCATAAATCAGAAACAGGGACAACAGACTCGGCCCACAAACTGCTAGACGCAACCTCAGAAAGCAAAATTATAGTCTCAGTATCAACATTATCAAACAATCTTCGATGATATTTACAACAGTTATTCACAGATAATAATAATTTAAATAATAATAATAATAATAATCAGCAATCCGATTATAATAACCCAGTTTTGTTCCTATTTATGGTATTTCACGGTACCGTGGAAAGAACCACGTGGATCAAAAAGATGACGACGATGTTGCCTTCTACTTAATGTTCCTGTTCCTGCTTTACTATCACATTTTTAAGACATTTTCCATAATTAGGTAAATTGATCTCAATTGATAGCGTTTCAAGTGAACGTTGACGGAATGGAAAATAAATGCTGTTTGTTGCGTTGCTGCTCATCCTTTCCTCGCATACGTAACTACAGGTTGTATAATATGAAGACGCCATCCATATTATCTCAGTAGGCGGGGGCAGATTTAGTGAAAACTATTACTAGTATTAATTCTGCGGAATTTCACCTTCAAATGCTAAACTGCGTTTAGGCCTCCATCAATCACATATCCCAACATACCCTGCCTCCCCGGCGAAAGTAAATCATATGACTGACTCAAAATCTATTGCATTGGGAAAGGAATGTAAATGCTTAAAACCCATAAACGTTTTATAAAATATTATATATATAGAGAGAGAGAGAGAGGATGATAGGGGTGCGTTCGATTGGGAAATCTGGATTTAGATCTTAAAATTTCCAATCGAACACAAAATCAGAAAACGGATTTCGCGACGGGATTTTGGGGTGACCCAAAAACACTGACCCCCTGTCCATGGACCCCTCTACGGACTGGGTCCACGGACTGCCTCACGGACGGTTCACGGACTACCTCTATACGGACCACCTTGAAAGAAGATAGAAATGAAAATAAATAACAACTAAAGATTTGACTTACCGGTTGTCTGGATAGACCAATCGCGTCACTCGTGTCAGCGAAATCTCAACCGTTACGCTCAGGTTCGGGCGCAAAGTCTGTTAATCATACATTGCCCCTTCCTTCGCTGTGAACCGGAATGCTTCGAAAAAGATTGATAATAAGTAAGTTCTATTTGTATTTTCTTTGCTTCCCTCTGCCAGTTTTTTCGGATCATTCTCCCGCGGGTTTGTGAACTCGCCCCAGGCTTCACGATCTCTCTGTTCGGAACAAAATGGCGGAAGGAACTATTACCGGTCTTTGTCGAAGGACTCCGGTCAACAGTGAAGGAAAAGGCAACACCTGAGCCTTAGTCTGATTTGCAGAGTGCAACGGCTGAGATTTCTCTGGCAAAAGTGGTCTATCCAGACAACCGGTATAAACAAGTTCTCAGTTGTTATTTATTTTTCTTTATTTATTTTTAAGTCTGTGTTGTTTTTGGGTGGTCTGTTGAGGGGGTCCGTAGGGGTAGTCCGTGGACCGGTCCGTAAGGCAGCCCGTGGACCTGGTCCGTAGGGGAGTCCACGGACCGGGGGTCAGTGTTTTCGGGTCACCCCGGATTTTGTTAATTGAAATCCTTACACGGCATGGATTTCCAAATAGTGAATCTGCGACAAAATCCGTTGTCAGATTTTGTGTTCGATTGCAAATCCGAAGATCCAGATTTTAAGATGTCAATCCGGATTTCCCAATCGAAAGCACCCTAGATGGCCGCGCGGAGATACAAAATTTCTCTTAGAGTGTTAAGAAATATTTCACGAGTGAGCGCAGCGAGCGAGTGAAATATTTCGAATTCGTTCTCAACCTCTATAAGGTCTCCTTGGCATTTGCGGTTAAGACGGTGTGTCTGCGTTGACCTACATACGTAACTGAAGTGGGCAATGCGACTGAAAAACACTTGAACGATTATCGCATGACTATTATATTGATTGTTCAGCAGAGTTCATGAGTTTTTTGGTTTTCTGTTTAAAAACTCTCACATAAAACAAATCATTCGATTTCTTTCGACAGTGACTCTCTTTTTTTTTCGCGTTTGAATTAATCCGGCTATTGGTGGGGAGCTACCGAATCGGAATTTTAAGACTTTTACTGAGCCCAAACTGTGTCAGGAATTATAGAAATGTCGCAGTGAGGGAGGGGTTCGTATCACGAGTCGGGGATCAATGATGTGAAAGGCAAAAACGTTTCGTTGGCAAGCCATACGAAGACTGGAACCGCAATAGAAAAATCCTGGGGTGCAGGTATGGCGCAGTGGTGAGAGCACTCGTCTCCCACCAATGTGGCCCGGGTTCGATTCCCAGACTCGGCGTCATATGTGGGTTGAGTTTGTTGGCTCTCTACTCTGCACCGAGAGGTTTTCTCCGGGTACTCCGGTTTCCCCTCTCCTCAAAAACCAACATTTGACTTGATTTGTGTTAATTGTTAATTTCAATTTACAGTGTCCCCAATTAGTGCTTCAGCGCTAGAACGACTAGACACTTAAATAAAGTTCCTTTCCTTTCCTTTCACCCGCTCAGAAAAGGTCTTGTTCTTTCACCTGAATTCATCATATTTGCACTTGCTGTTAAGATGGCGTGTATGTTGTCGGTAAAATGCGTTGTCAGGTTGAATCCGTTTTTGACTAAGTTAAATTGGTGATCCTCATTGGTTTTGGTTATTATACATGGATATCAATTGACTTATAATAATAAAAAGAAACTTATTATGGTTGAGCATGTTGGTCGTTGTGGTGTGTTGGTGAAGACACCGAACTATAGATCTGGGGGCCGGTTGCTCGTAGCCTGGTTAGCGCTAATCGTTGGTTAAGAGGTATCAGAACCTATAGGTTTCCATGGTATTTAACGCTGGTTAGCGCTAACCATGCTTCGAGCAACCTGGGCCAGGATGGCTAACTCCGAGCAACCGGCCTCTTAAGGCTACTAGTTCGCGTACCGGTAAGTGAATAGTACAGTTCTTTGTTTCCTTACTATATTGTAACGTTGAGAGTGATTGCGTAAGTATATGAATACAGAAACAGATAAGATTATGAACATTAAGAAGATGTGTTGAGATGCGTAGGACAAAGCATGAGGGAAGGTATGGCTGTTTTAAGTCCTTTTTGAGGCGTTGAAAGCTGCTTTAAACTAGATATAGAGTGCATATTCAACCTCGGTAAAACTGAGTATCACCAATCACCTAGGTTAACTAGACCGGATTAATTTGACCGAAAACATGTATACGTAAACGTTCAATTAAGTCAATGAAGTTACATTTTGTGTTTTGTCGAGTTCAGGATTACTGCTCGACAATTTTCAGAATGTCGCTTGAAACTCCAAAATTGACATGGTAATGAATTGGCCCTCAGCTTCATTGTCGTAATGCCCAACTTTTTCCACAAACACGCAGCAGGAAACGTAACTCACCGCATAATATAAAGTGACTACGTAATCAAACATTCGATAAGTTAAAAAAATAACTTACTTAGAAGCGTGGATAGGATATCCTGCAAGGTAGCCTTTTCGCGACATTTTCCTTTGCAAAGTAAAATCTCAGTGACGCGTCGTTAACTGCACCTGCTATATATAGTACAAACTCAGAAGCCGAAAACAGTCTGTAGGCGTCGTATGATTTCTTCCCTCTTTTATCCTATTCTTTTCCCAGCTGAATAGCTTGCTTCACGTGACTGAAGCCGCAGCGGTGCGATTGGAAAACAATTAAATTAAGGGCGCGTTCGATTGACCCTATTCCGGAATATGAATAAGTGGAGTGATGATTAAAACGGTATGTTTGGCGCGTTTCGAAGCAGCAAGGACAACAAAAATATGTTTAAAATAGCATTTTAGCGGATGTTTGACAATTTTTATGTGAATTACCGTAAAAACGAAGGATTTCTACCTTATATTCCATGCATTCTTATTCCGGAATACGGTCAATCGAACGCACCCTACGTGAAAGGAATCTCGCATCGATTGTTAAGGCTGGTTTACACGTATGACGCAAGAATAAGCATAAGCAACACACGTAGTAGCGTTATGATCTTTGGCACGTTTCATACGAACAAAAGATCGACGCTAATTAACAAAATGTTAATACGCCTGTGTATGCTGCCGATGCTTATAAGTTCGTCGTACGTGTAAACCAGCTTTTAGACTTATAGCCAAGAAGAAGTTCAATGTCCTCGGATTTTTAAAAATATATAAATATATATATATTTATTTATTTATCTATTAACAAATATTTACGGGCTACTTAAGAGACATGGAAGGAATAAAAGTGTTCCGATAAAACACATGGCTGGGAGAGACCCTTGCTATGGCTAGCTGGGTGCATCCACGAAACGGACCAATCTAGAATCACCACAAAATGCTTTTGGAGCAGAGGAAAAAAACATTCGCTTTTCACCAAGAGGGAGCAAAGATGTACATGTGTGCGCTAGTATATAATGTTTCAGTTTTTCACTATAGCTAGAGGTTACAGATCTAGAATTAATGTGGAATTTCCTTCTCAAGCTCAACAACAACTGAACAATAACTGAAGCCGTATTTCCATTTGCAGTTGGGGTGTGTCAACATTGATCTACAGGCGTGACTGAGGAGGGCAGTGCGGCCGGAAAACACTTGGAAGATTATCGCATGACTATGATATTGATTGTCAGAGTTTGGTTTACAGGTTCATAATAGTTTCTTGTTTAATTTCTGTTAAAAATATATCACATAAAACAAATAATTCGTTCAGTGGAATTTTTTTCTTTTTTTGGTGTTTGAATTAATCCGAACATCATCGGCTGTAGGGAGCTGTAATCGGGAATTTCAAGAAGCCGTTTTACTGAGTCAAAACGGTGTAAGAAATGATAGAAATGTGAGAAAAGGGTTCCTGTAGTCGTGGGGTTGATTCGAAAGCTATAGCTAACGAAAACATTTTCTTAGCAAACCATACGAAGATAGGAACCGTAAAGCAAAATATCTCACCCACTCTTATTCTTTAGCCTGTACTCATTATATTTACACTTTCTGTTAAGATGGTGTGTATGTTTGCCGGTAAAATCCGTTTTCAGGTTCAATCCGTTTTTGCCTATGTAGGTTAAACCGGAGATCCTCATTTTACCTAGTAGGTTGAATATGCACTCTACCTAGTTTTAAGCACCTATGAAGCCCCTAAAAAGGACTGAAAACTCCTATACCTTCCCTCAAGCTCTGTCTTACTCATCCCAACATCTTAATGTTTCGTATTATCTTAATGGTTTTCGTATTCATACACTGTCTTATCCATTCACTCTCAACATTACAACTTGGTAAAGAAAAAAAGAACTCGAACTCGAACCCTCCAGATCTATAGTCCTATGTTTTCACCACAGTTCGACAGTTTCATAATTTATCGGGTTAACTGAACTGCAACAAATGGCAGTCCTACGGCGACAGAATTAATTTCGAATTTCGAATTCCTTCTCAACCTCAATAAGGTCTCATTTGCATTTGCGGTTAAGACGGTGTGTCTGTGTTGACCTTCATACGTAACCGAAGTGGGCAGTGCGACTGGAAAACACTTGAACGATTATAGCATGACTATCATATTGATTGTTAGAGTTCATGAGTTTTTTGTTTTCTGTTTAAAAAGTCTCACATAAAACAAATCATTCTCTCCCAATCGTCAGTGTGGCCTTTTTTGTTTTTTCGCGTTTTAATTAATCCGGCCATCACCGGCTGTGGGGAGCTAGAATCGGAAATTTCAAGAAGCCCTTTTAAAAATTTTACTGAGCCCAAAACTCCACAAACAGTCTGTAGGCGTCGTATCATTTCTTCCCTCTTTTTTCCTATGCTTTTCCCAGGTGAATAGCTTGCTTCGCGTGACTGAAGCATCGGTGCGATTGGAAAAACACTTAAGGACGGTGCCTACTAGCTAATTCAACATTTTTTTTGCGCGGTTTAAAAACATGCGGGAAACAGATCTTAACCACTGTTATTGAAATACTAAAAGACAATTGGGGCGGGTAACCACACATTTTTTAAAGATAATTAATAAACAATATTTGTAAAAAGCTTTAAAATACAAAGCAATGTACGACGTTCTTTTCCAAATTGAAGGTTAATTATCTCTAAAAAAATGCATCAGGGTAACTCCCAATTTTCTTTTTGGATACCAAGAGCACTTGCTAAGCTCTGCTTTCTCCACACAGACTTGAACCACGGAAAAGTATCACTGTATTAGTACGCACCACCCATAGGAAACCGGAGTCGTCGATCTAGAAATGCGCAGAACGTATGCGCAATAACAATAGTAGGCACCGTCGCATAAAACGGTAGGTACTCATGGCTGGGTACTTCCATGACGTGAAACGGACTTATCTAGAACCACTACAAAATGATTTTAGAGCAGAGGGAAAAAGTCGCTTTTCACCAAGAGAGAACGAGAGATGTGTGTCCTGGTGAACTTATGTTTACATTTTTCAGCATAGCTAGAGGAACCAGTGTCACAGTTAATTTATTTATGTTATGTCCTGTTATTTAAGTGACGCCTTAACCGATGTCATAACAATGTCAACGACATAACAAAGTGCGGATCAAAATCAACGGCAGGTATACCATTCGTAGTTTGCCCCACTGAAGATTTGCAAACTCGAACGTATTTTAGTATTAAAGGATCAAATTATTATTATAAACGAGTGACTGAGCTTATTCAACGTGTTTCTTTAGCCTTCCTTGGTTCTTTCTTTGTTAGTATTTAGTTTATGGATGATTTGATCCCACTTGGATTACTCCAGCTAATTCTTCATTTTTACTACAGTTCACGCTAAAGGCAGTTATTTCCGAATAAGTTGCTAAGGAAGGGTTTTCGTCTTTCGAATTATATCCCCGACTACACTCTTTCCAGTTCCTTAACGCCAGTTATTATTTGTTCAATGCGAGACGTTTTCTTTTAAACAGAAAAAAAAGAAACTCCAGTGTCGCTTTTTATCAGTTAACTGAACTGCAACAAATAGCAGGCCTACGGTGACAGAATTAATGTGGAATTTTATTCCCAAGCTCAACAAGGTCTTATCGTTAACTTAACCTGAAGTCGACTTTGCATTTGCAGTTACAAGATGGCGTATCGATCTACGTTGACCTACGTTCTATTAGGTGCATGAAGTTATATCAGTGTTCGTCGTGTTTTAGAGTAAGCGCTTTTCTGCATGACAATTTTGATCGTGTAGTAACTTAACTGGCCCTCTGCTTTAGTGCCGTGATGCCAGATTTTTCCAAACAAGCAGCAGTAAGCGCAGTCAGTCACATAAATAGTGACTCCGTTATCATCAAACGTCGAAAAGTTCAAGAGAAAACTTACTTAGGAGCTTGGATAGGACATCTTGCAAGGTAGCCTTTTCCGGACATTTTTCCTTTGCAAAGTAAAATCTGAGTGACGTGTTGTTAAATCCTATATAGTGCAAGCACATAAAGCCGAAAACAGTCTGATGGCGTCGCATGATTTCTTCCCTCTTTTATCCTATTCTTTCCCTAGCTGAATAGCTTGCTTCTCGTGTCTGAAGCACTGAGTGGTGCGATTGGAAAACACTAGATGGATTAGCACATGACTGTCAGCCTTAACTGCTATCAGTGCAAGAGCGTAAGCCAAAAACAGTCTGTAGGCGTCGTATGATTTCTTCCCTCTATTCCCAGTTGCCTAAGGCTTGCTTCGCGTGACTGATAATGAAGCAGCGGTGCGATTGGAAACACTAAATAGAATATCGCATGACTCATCAGCCTTAATTGCTATCAGTGCATGAGCGAGCATAAGTCGAAAACAGTCTGTAGGCGTCGTATTATTTCTTCCCTCGTTGTTTCTATTCTTTGAAATCAATGATGAATTCGCGCGCAAGTTGAAGCCCGCCATTTTTTCATTGAAATTGCGGCGGAGGGTGATCTTCATTTATGTCCAAGATTGTAACTTGCTTCGCGTTACTGAAGCAGCGGTGCGATTGGACAACACTCAAAGTATTGTCATTCGCATGACTATCAGATTGATTTTTAGAGTTAGGGTTAGGTTGAATGTCCGCGGATCTTGACTGAATGCAAAACAAATACGAATCAATGTTTGCCTCACTGAAGAGCAGCAACCTCAAACATATTGTATTGAGATATTCAATTGCCATATACAAGTTTTAGGTGTAGGTAATCGCATGGGGCCGAGTAATACTGCACGCTGTTGCGCAATATCAGTGTTAATCCTGGTTGTGTAAACCCGAAGTGACATAAGCATAAGCATAAGTATACGAAAAAGGAATCGTTCCATTTTCTTATGCTTATGCTTATGTCACGCAAGAGTGAATTAGATGAGAATGTTGATCTATCACTTTGCAGTCTTGCCCCAGCAAAGTCACAAATGGATTTATTTTTAGATACACTTCGCCCGAAACAAACAAAGGGCCACCAATTTTAACCAATGAGAAGAAGCCATGTCACGCGTGACTGCTTCTGCCATGTTTTTTGTGGACGTGACAACTGATTTTCGTGGGAACGGATATTCTAAAAATAGACTCATTCGTGACTGTGCGGAGGAGCCCACCCATGTCATAACAACACTCTTGTGTCACGTTAATAACTGTGTAGTAAACCAGTGCACATAAGCATAGGCATAAAACCGAGCTGTCAGCAGCTGTTTATGATGCCAGCGGATATTCAGGTTAATAGTGCCTAAGATGGCGACCGAATGTACTGTTCAGTTAGGGTTAGAAACTAGCTGAGAAGGTTCGCAATTATCCCTGCCTTTACGACAAATCGCCAGAAATAAAATTCTCGGTCCGCTGGTTGTAGTTCCCCTTGCCAAATTATGAAGTCTCCTTTTTCTTTCCTCTTTCGGAAAATGGAGAGCTTTAGATTCTAGGACGAAAACGACAACGAGTACAAGATTTTCTCGTAGAACAACAGTGAGCGCGCGCAAACCACTGTCATTTTGGCGGGAAAAACACGATATCGTCGTCAGTTTAGTACTAGAATTCAGTGCAAAAATGTCGTCGTGTCAAAACAAGTCAACAACACGGTAGCAGTTTTGGCATTTTTCGATCAGCAAGAAGGCTCAGTTAACAGCAACAAAAATAACTGAGCAACCTACACTGCTAACAAAGAGTAAGATTAATTGCACAGGTTATAAATTTTCTAAGCATTTTCGCTAAAAACGGGCAGTCAAATCTCGTACTCGTTCTCGTCTTCGTCCTAGAATCTAAAGGCCCAACGGGATCCGTCTGTTTTCTCGTCTCTTGTCGCTTCTACGAAGCAGAAGGAGTAGGAGGACATGATTTGTTTTTTGTCTGTCATTTTGGAAACGTTGCTCGTACCATTCTCCAGCGAGTTTTCCCTTGGGCTAATTGCGCTCGCGTATGTCACTTCTTTTATCTTTAACTTCATTCTCGTCACCAGAGCCTCGGATCTTATGTCTGCGCATGACCCATGACTATTTGAACCTTACGGCGGCAGCTCACTCAGCGTGCTAACATGAACGCACAAAACAGAGACGCTTTTTATTGTTCTTCACGAAGGCTAACGAGAAGACACTTTGTTTCAGGGTTCCCCAGAGCTCTTCTCTCCCTCAGGCATGCTCAAAAGAGAAGAGCTCTAAGGTCGAGATTAGCTTAAACTTCATTTCGTTATGCTTATATATGCTTAATATGTTAAACTTTATGCTTATGGTTATGTCGCAGTGCAAACCAGGCTTTAGCGTCAATGAGCTGAACGCACGAATCAAAAAAAATAAAAGGTAGAGATACTTTATTTAACGTGGAGTTTACGCTTAGCTTACTCAGCTAGTTTACAATTAGCTAGTTTAAAATAAAAAGCTGAAAAATGTTCAATAAACGCGAACATCTTAATCTTTTATCTTTCCCTTTGCCAAGTACGATAGCCTAATGTTTTTCTGGATTTGGTTTCATACCATTTTGAACAAGCCATGATGAGGCATTTCGAGATCGAAACTAAGTTTATTTTCAATGACACGGACATCCTTGTCGGATGAACGGCCGGATGTTTGTATCATGTGTATAGTTAACAATTCTGCATTGTTTAATTGCGTATGCCAAGTCATTTATGAATATATTAAATAATGTAGGTCCTAAAATAAAGCCTTGTGAGACGAAATAGGCCCGTTGCCACGTTGAGAAAGCAGCACTAAACGAGATCAAAATAACGCATCAAAATAACGCATGATCAATTAGATCATAGAATTTTAGTTTCTCCAGTGAAAGATCATGTGATTTACAGTCAAAAGCCTTGCCCAAATCAATGGCTATCGTGCCAATGACATTGTCAGTGTTTGTCGAGATATTCCTTCCATTCTTCAGTAATTGCAAGAAGGGCCGTATGTCATCCCCGTTATATTTTCTGTAGCCGAACGTGTAATTGTGAAATATATTTTCAAAGTGATCAGCCATTTGTTGATATAGGATATGTTTAATTTAAGATCTTGAATATTGCTGGAAGAACTGTAACGGGTCTAAAACCTTCCTTTATGTCATGCGATACGATTTCACCTCGTTTCCAGGAGTTGGGGACCACTGTCGAACTAATATTTGTGTTAATTAAATGAGTTCGAGGCTGTGTTATTGATGGAATTGACGCCTTCATTGCACTTTGAGATAACTGATCATAACCTTTGCTTTTATTTTCTGTAGAGCAGTTTTAACTAGCTCGTGATAAGTTAAGCTGAATGAGTCGAACTGTTTACATGATTCAATTAGAAGCCACGAAGTCTGACCACACAAGATGGATGCCATGAATGTAGAAATTCATCTACCAATTCAGGCGGGTTGGTGGTCTCACGAGTCTGCCTAAGCGAGTCCTCACTTCCTTTAGTGGTGCTGGATTGCACTGTACGTCACGATTGATCGACCTCTCTGTGGACTGAGATGATTCCCGCACTCTTGAAGGACTTTACTGCGTCTGATTTGCCTTGTTGACTGCTGAATCGGTACTTTGGAGCTGGAGTTGTGGACTTGCGATGGCTGGACTTGGGTTCTTTGCTGGGAATGGTTGGTTTCCAGGGTTAGGGGCTTCCCCAGGAGAGACCGCAGCCCTTGATTAAGTCCTATACGTCTCAGTGTACTGGGACTTATAGGTCTGCGCACCAGTGGGTGGAACAGCAACCATATCGGATCTGCACTCGATTTTTTGCGTATTTTTCCATGAGGGTAAGCACAGTTTAGGGCCTTGGGGAGGACACTTTTTCGACAATGCCATGGGGCCAGGCTGAATGCTTGTGCTGATTGGGTTTTGCATATACAAACTGTTCCGGCTGAATTACACCATGCTTCCTGTTTTGCTCTAGTACGATGCCCCTCAATCTCACTCAATTTTGAAGGTTCCTCCAGAATGCACGATAGCAGGTTGCAAAAGAGAAGGCATCATAGGAAAGATACCCCTTCTGCGGCGGGAGAGTAGCCTTTGACCAGGAGAGTGTTCTTGTCCTTGTTGTGGGGTATTCCGGTAGTCCAGTAGTGCCATATGAGCGTCCTTATTCCTTTGATACATCCTCTTCAATGTTTTAAATGCAGCTTCTGCCTTACTGTTTCCTTGCAGCCAATATGGGGAGGAGTTCACATGTTCGAACCCATACTCAGAAAAAAATTGCTTCTACTCGGTGCTCGCAATGTGGGGCACATTATCGGTGACGACGCTAACATTATCGGTGACGGTGCTCCACATTGCCAGCACCGAGTACAAGTGTGCTTTCGTGATCTCTACTACTGTTTCTGTGAGCGTATTGGGTAGAATTTCAATCTCTATCCAGTCGCTGTAGTGGCATGTAGTGACTAGGTGCCATTTCCCTTCCCACATTAGGATATCTTGGCTAAGTAATGACCTCAAGTGAAGCTATGATCTTCGCAGTTATGAGCGCAATTTTTGCAATTGCGTAGAGAAGCCTGAAAAATTCAGGACTTCAACGGGTTTGAACCCGTGACCTCGCGATTCCGGTGCGACGCTCTAACCAACTGAGCTATGAAGCCACTGACGTTGGGAGCTGGTCATTTGTGGGTTCTAATGGTCCCGTGAGGAATGAATCAATGATGAAATGGTATATGAAATGAATCATATATGAACTGCGGATATGAAGTCAAGTGAAGCTATGATCTTCGCAGTTATGAGCGCAATTTTGCCTGGCGACTGGACTGACTTTGTCCCCATTCTTTCTCTGATTTCCTTTGACTAAAATGACCTTTACCCCAGTTTTGCTCTGACCTAGGGAGTTTTCTTGTTCCTGTATAGTTTACTTCTTCAGTGGGACCTTTGCCTTACTGCAGTATTGCTTTTGCCGTTTCACATTGCTCAAAGTTCTTAGCTATCTGCAGCACTGTTTTAAATGGGGTGATTTCTTTAGTTGCTTTATCCCTGTAAAACCGTAGCCAGTAGTTTTGACATAAGTCTCTCTTTGTGCTGGTCCTCGCAATTAGCACAATAATCTAGCCTCCTACCTTGTTCTTTAACTCGTCCTTCGCAGGCCGTGACTGATTCACGAAGTTTTTGTTTCATTTGGGCAAATTTTGTTCTCTCCGTCAGTACTCCTTCATTCGCCATGAAATGTTCCTTCAAATGTTTGAAAATAATCTCCGGTTCCTTCAGTTCCTCCTGTAACGCTGAAAGCGTTTCACGAGGTTTTCGAGTTCTTGATTGCCAGCTATGACTTACCTTTTGCTAGCCACACTGGCCCTGTCGGTGGTGGTTCCCCTCCTTCTTTGGTAGGAGGTGGCAACGGCTCGCTATCGTACCATCCATTGAGCGCACACCAATTTTTGAACAGCTGAATGAACTTTTCACAGTTTCGTCGCGGATCTCCCAAAGTCGAGAATTTCGGTAGTGTGACAGCTGCGACTCCGTGTCCCGATGAGGACACCATGACAAGTTTTCGTCAATTTTCTGTGTTCCGGAACAGTGTCCGAACAGTTAATCTCACTTTTCTGACACCAAGTTAGAAGCACACGAAGTCTAACCACACAAGATGGATGCCATGTTTATTATACACACCCCAAAGCATGCTGGGGCCTAGCAACGCTGAGGGTATGATGTGACAATTCCAGTTTCTGGGAATATCGGACACATGCAGTTCATTCTCAAAGGCGTTGTGGGGTTGGATGTCCAGGCTTTCTACTACATTTGTAAAGTAACTATTTAGGGTCTCTGCAACTAGATTCTGATCTTTAATTATCATGTCAGTTGTTCTCTATTAAGGTGATGTATCCATTAGGTGTACACTGCGAGCAGTTTTTGCTCTAAAGTCACTGAAACGAATAATTCGAACTAATTGAAACTGCAGGTCGCTAATACCGCGGGTGTTGGTTAACCGACGCCCGCGGTATTTTCCACCGGCAGCTTCAGCCATTGAAAGTTAAAAGATTCTAGAGCAAAAGAGAGACTGTTCACAGTCTAAATAGGCAGGCGCGTAGCGTCCTATACGCAAATACGCACGTGCGTACTTAAAGTGACCAGAAAATTTTGAAATTTTAAGCAATTGTTTCTATTTTTAACATTTTACTTGTACGCAACCAAGATTTCCTTATGAAAACACCACTTTGATTAAATTCTTAAAACTAAAACAAAAGCTATACCGCGGCTCTCACTTAGTTTTGCATTGACTTTTTTTACACTAAACAATGCAGTGTTGTTTGGTCAACGTGCAACAAAAAGGCGAAGTTGCAAAGGAGCGACGTTCCGAGAACGTTGTTGACAATTCCGGTCACGCTAGCACAACCAAGACAATGTTTTTTTTGCGCCAAGTTTGCTCAAAATAAGGGCAAGACGCTTTGTTATTTCCTTGTATTAACACAACTATTTCGAACAAGAAATAAAGAACGCAGTATTTTTCGCTTAGTTTACTTAGGTTTCTAGATCACATGTACTTGTGCGTACTTGAAAAAATGACCACGCTACGCGCCTGATAGGTGAGGTTGTCTTTGAATGCATCAGAGGACAGAGTGAGTTTCAGAAACCTTTGGGTCTTTCAGTGGCATCGAGTTATGCATAACTGATTAAAGTAAAGTACCACCGGCTTTTGTCGCATGGTTACTGCACGATAACACACGATCATGCCAGTAAGCCTCCGAGTTCTTAGGTGTTCTAGACTTGTTACACTTCCTCTTACGCGCGTTATTGTGTCTTATGGCCATTTAATTTTTTAGGTGTAATGAATTTCGATGGACCAAAGCTTTCCTCAACTGTTTTGCATTTGTGTGAGGCCATGGTTATCTAACAGGTTGTTGTATAAGCGTTCGCATGTCATCATCTATCTCATCAAACACGTAAGCTACATGAAAAGGAACGAGTTGTAGATCTTTGATTAATTCGACTTCTCTAAATTCCTCGAAAGACTTTTCTTTAATACAACGAGCTTTTGGCTTCATTTACTTCTTGTTTAGAATCGTGTAAATTAGCATATGGTCGCTCAGGCCAATGTCAACAATTAAAGCCGGACATTAAAAATAAGTAGTGATGGTACACGTACATTGGTCATGTTACGGCCTGGCAGGATTGAACTGAGCAGCTAAATGAAATTGCATTTTTGTACAACAACGCCAAAGCAATGAAACCAACCGTGTTGAGAAACGTTTAGTACATGAAAATAATGCAATCAATTTACCAAAATCAATAAAAAATTTCCTCTTTCTCAGCCAATCAGTATTTAGTAATTTTGCCCTCCATGTTATAAAGAACGAGATTCTTTACTCGTTCTTTCTCTCTTCTTTTTTAATATTTATGGTGTTTTGATGCCGAGTGGCTTAAAAACGTCTTAATTAATTCTGTCGCCGTAGGCCTGCCATTTGTTGCAGTTCACTTAAGTGATAAATAACGCGACATGAGGTTTTTGTTTTCCTTGTTTTCTGTTAAAAGGAAAATAAAGATCTCACATAAACCAAATATGTTTTTCGCTAGAGACTTTCTCAGGTTTTCGTTTGAATTAATTCGGCCATCTCTTTATTCTTCGATTGTCTGTGTGGATTTCAACTGTTTCAAGAAGCCTATATTTAAGAATTCAAGGTGTGTAAGGAATGATGCGAGGAAAGGGTTGAACTTCGTGTAGTCGTAGATTTAATTCTAAAGACGAATATGTCTCCCTAGCAAACCATACGAAGATACTAAGCCGAGTTGTGGTAAAATGAATTTCTTTCTCACTTTTACCATGGTTTCATTCTTTAGCCTAAAGTTGAATTTTGCATTTGCGGTTAAGATGACGTCTTAAGTTCAATTAGGTGGATGAAGTTACATCTGTGTTTCAAATTAGTAGCCAGACTTGCTTTAGTTCTCGACCATTTTCCAAATCTCACTAATTTGAGATTGTTTAGTCATGAATTAGCCCTTAGCTTCAGTGTCGTGATGTCAGAATTTTTCTAAACAAGCGGCATTAAGCGCAAATCACACGTCATAATAAAAATTGCAAACATCGATAAGTTCACAAAGAAAACTTACTTAGGAGCGTGGATAGGGCATCCTCCAAGCCGGTAACCTTTCCGTGACATTTATCCTTTGCAAATGAAGTGTTGTTAAAAAGTTTCAGTTCAAGAACGGGAGGTAAAAACAGTCTGTAGGCGTCGTATGATTTCTTCCGTCGTTTTACCCTATTCTTTTACCACATGGCAATCTTGCTTCGCGTGACTGAAGAAGCGGAAAAAACTCGAAGGATTGTCGCAGGACTATATCAGATTAAATGATGCGCCTGGACGAACAGCGGGAGATCCAATCCGGAGATCTAGGCGAAATGAAGTTGTTCTGGCAAAAAAAAATTGCTTATAGCGAAATGTTCCCTGCTAGCTGAAGTCTCTTTTCTTTTGCGTTCGCTGGGTTGACGTGGACGGGAAAAGAGATCTAGGTGGGTCGAAACTCACTGTGTTGAGCATGCACGGCGGTTACTTAGCGATACTTTACATGTTGTATGGGTTCACTTAAAAACAGCGGAATAGCTGAAAAGAAACGCGCGAGACACAGTGGGCCCAAGTCACAGTAAGCATGCGTTTCGTACAGTGCTGTCCAAGGTCGTGGGAAACGGTTGGCTTAACCTGTTATCATGAGTACTTTTCTTTTAGACATGGCGCGAACTCTCTAAAGATAAGTATGCCTGATCGCAGGTTACGGTTGGATCAAAGTGAGTTTCGACCCATGCATGGCAGAGATCTCTTTTCCTGTACTCGTCAGCCCAACGAACGCCAAAAGAAAAGAGACCTATGCCAGCAGGGGAAGCAACATGAAATTACTCACGTCAAAGAGAAAGTGCTCATAAAAAGCTTGATTTTTGGGATTGGTTCGATTCGAGTTTGCTCGGATTGCATCTGTTTCATGGACGCGATGTTGCTCGGCATCATCATGCTGCAGTTTGCAGCAGCTGTGGAAAATGTTTGCGGAAAAATCAAGACAAGCTTTGCTCTCCGGTGAGGCAAAGGCATGGGATTTCAACGAACTTTTCGAAAGGCTGGTACATAAAATTAGAGGCTGGATGTTTGCTTGCGTACTGTTGTTGCGTGCTATGGCAATGCTACACTAGCTTGAATAGAATCTCAAGACTGTCATGTCTTTAGCGCTCTTGGAAATTCCGCGTTGATTTTTTTCCCATTTTACATAAAGCCTTTCAGCTGTACAACTCGACCCAAGACATGTCAATACTTCACAGTATCTGGATCATCATATAAAATTCCGTTCAAAGTATGTTTACATTCCATACCTTTGCCGCATGGAGAACATGAAAACTGGTCTTCATTCGGTTTAACTAGACTATACCACAGCTGCTGCAAAATATCGTGCTCCAAGATGCCATGCAACAACAGTCTCAACCCATGCATGATGAAATCCTAGCAAACTCGAACCAACCCCAATTCAGGTATTTTCTGACCATTTTTTTTTTGCCGTGAGCAATTTCATTTTGCCTTGAGCAACTTCTCTTTGCAGTGAACAATTTCATTTCCCCGTGACAGTTATGGGCCGACCTTAGTACTAGAGTTTGAGGTCTGGATCAGGCACTACAGTCTCGGGTAGCTTTGCACAGAGCTCCGTGCACCTCTCGTTAATTAAAAGTACCGACTTTCAGTATATGTTTACATATTATTACCGTAAGATACTAGGCCTTTATCGATTGTGCTAGAATAATGTTTGGCATAATTTGGTAAAACGGGCACATTTTTTGCACTTTTTATAAAAGAAGTACTGCTAGCATAATTAGTTTTTTTTTCTTCTGAAGGAAGCATGACCAGAATTATGACTCTCTTGGTCTCTTAGATTGATTACCTGCAAGTTCTGTCCATTGTTCAATCTATTTTCATTCGTCTTAGGCCTTCGGGAAGGTGAAACAGGTTCGTCCCTCGTATTCTAGAGGAGTAGTGTATTGATACTAGAAGTCAAGTTAAGAATGTCAGCTTGGCCTCATGGGAATGCTATGTGGTTCAGGACCTTGAATGGGAGTTGTTACAGGGCTTACCGGAAGTAAAGATTGCGTGTGACACTAGCATCTTATAATTGACGAAAAAACATAGCGAGAGACTCAGATTTACGACGAAAGAGAGAAAATCTGCAAATAAAGCTCCAACTGCTTCAGAGTTCAGATGTCACGTTTGTTAGGGAATAATAATAATCATCATCATCATCATCATCATCATAATACTTTTGACGTTGATTTTAAGAAAAGAAAAAGCAGGTTATACACCTAATTCCAAAATGGCCGCCATTTTAGTATTCTTTTGTTTCCTTGCAAATTGGCCCTTTTGGCCTCGCTTTTAAACATAAGATTCAAAAGAACATTTAGCTTTGAACGCGGCCAAAAGGGCCAATTGCAATCAAACAAAAGAATACTAAAATTGCGGCCATTTGGAATAAGGTGTATAGCCTTGGGAAAAGGTAAAAATTCCTTCAATTATTTTTTGCTCATAGACCCTGGCAATGTACATCCTAAGCCTCACATTCATGCGAAAAATCCTTTGTCTAGAAACATAAGTACGAGGTAAAGGATGTACAAAGTATTGATATTTGAATTTTGGCGCCATTTATGCAAAGGGTCTATGGACGACTTGAAGTTGTTCGGAAAAACAGATAAGGAGGTGGACAGCTTGGTGAACACAGTAAAGGTTTTTAGTAGTAGCATTGGGATGGAATTTGGTATAGCAAAGTGTGGCTTGTTAATAGACCATTTCCGAGTTCATGTCTGCCTCCTTTTCAAAACGAGTGTGAGTGGGAATTTTTTTTGAATGAAAATTAGTTTTTATTCATATGCGCTCAATTCTAGAGCTGTTTCGTCCATTTTAAGATCATAGTTAACAGAGGGGAATGGTTTGGAAGCTCGGCAAACATCAAAGGAGCAAACTGACAAAGATACCAAGAGTTAGGTTGGAAAGTACACGACCATGCCCAATCTTTTATTTTGCGCTCCTACACTATGCATGAATTACGTAACCAACACGTTTCTATTGCTTAGTTCCTCAGTACGGAGTAAACAAACATTAGGGAGCTTAAGCATGCGCATGTTTGAGACGCGGACGGCAACCGGAAGTGAGCTGTTTTCCTTTTTAACTTGTTTTCACACAGCCACATTTACATTGCCAAGTATCTTTTCTCCATTAGAGGTGATTAGTATAAAAATTTGAGAGACACCACCGTCCTAGCGCGCGAATTGTTCTCTTCCGGTCGCCGTCCACCTCTCAAAAACGAGAGTGCTTAAGCTCCCTATTAGTGTTTTGTGCACTTCCATGGCCAAAAACGAGAACAAAAACTTACAACAAAGAAATTTTGTCGGGTTTCATAACCATTCCCCTCTATTTACTATGGTAAAAAGTATCAGTTTGAAAGGTGTGACAAGTGGTATGAACATAGACCTGAAAAAGTCCTCGAGAACGGGAGAATCAAAATTTTATGGGATATTAAAATCCAGACTGACAAGCGGATACAACTATTAGGGAACTTATCCAACGACAACGGCGATGGCAACGAGAACGTCACAAATCATGAATTTGCATATTTAGTGTGCAAAAACAATAGCTTTGCACGCCCTGCATGGGCGTTTTTCACCTTTGCCCATTTCTTTGCCGTCGTCTTCAAAA
>NC_090871.1:65029467-65031967 GCF_036669935.1 Montipora foliosa | reverse complement strand
GTCTAGCGGTAAACCATTCCAGAGTCTTGGTGCTACAGCAAGCAAAATGCTCTTTCGCCATATCGTATCGTGTTGGTACGAGGAATTACTAATAAATTCTCAGAACTAGAACGCAATGTTCGTGTAGGTTTGTACTGAATGATGAGGTCAGATAGATCAGATGGTGCCAGATTGTTTAAGCACTTGAACGTAATTAGCAAAGTTTTGTAGGTTATACGCTACTCAACAGGGAGCCAGTGGTTCTCATGTAGAATTGGCGTGATATGATCATGTTTCTTTGACCCACTAACCAGACGTGCAGCTGCATTTTGCACTGATTGGAGACGCTTAATTAGGTATTTACGGAGACCTGTTAAGAGAGAGTTACAGTAGTCCAGTTTGTTTGTAATGAAGGCATGGATCAGAATTTCCAATGATGATTTATGCAGGTAAGTGCGAATTATCCAGATGTTCCTCAAGTGCCAGAATGAAGTCTTGCAAACAGAATTGATATGAGTCTCAAAGGTGAGGGTGTTATCAGACACAACACCAATGTTACGACATGAAGCAGTTGGAGTTATACCCTCTTCGCCCACCATAATATTAGAGATGTCAGGAGGTGGTGAATGTCTTGTGTGGAAAATGTCAGTTATAGGTGAAGTATAAAGAGAGAAGAGCACCGGTCCCAATACAGATCCTTGCGGTACACCAAAATGTAGATCGTGAGAGGAAGAAACTGAAAAGTTAATAGCAACAAATTGCTTACGATTACATGAGTAGAGATGTATCCCAGTACGCAGGTACTGTCAGTCCAATATAGAACTTCAGTGATGGGCAAATCTATTTCTCGGTGAATCATATTGCTTACTCTAGTTGCAGTAGCCGCTGCGGTAAGCTTAAGTCGAGGTATTGTTACCTGCTTCATGAGTGTCAGTAGCGCTTTGCCGAGGACAAACGCTCAGTGAATTCGACCTTTGCTGGTTACAAATCGTAGGTACGACACTGCACCGCATCCCATATGCGATGCATCGGAAAAGGTGTGTGGTTGCGTCCAGACAATCTTACCAAAGCCCCTCGGCTTAAAGCAGCGATCAAACTCTAATGACTCCAGCTTGGACAAGTCTTTCAACCACGATTGGCACGATTGTAAATCTCCTTGGCTTTTGACGTCGTCCCATTTCAGACCCTTTTGACATAGGTCTCGGAGTAAAGACCTTCCTTGCAGAATGCATGGCGATGTGAACCGCAAGGGGTCGTATGTGGAACTGATTACTGACAGTATTCCACGTCTAGTGGGTGGTCTTCCTCTGACTGAGATTTCAAAACTCAAAGTGTCGGAGTAGACATCCCGGTGGACACCCAACGCTCTCTCAACAGGTAAGCGTTAAAAGTCAAGGGATTTCACTGAACCAGACCTTTCACTTTCGTGTATCGTTTCAAGGACACTATGGCTGTTCGTAATCCATTTGGTGAGTCTGAATCCACCACCATTAGACAGCGAAATTTGACGTAGCTCGGTAGCGAGTTGAATAGCCTCCTGTTCGCCGTCAATGGACTTCAAACAGTCATCGACATAGAAGTTTTGTAGCACTGTGTTTACGGCTTCAGTTGAGAAATGAACTCTGTTGTCTTCAGCACATTTTCTGAGCGCAAAACTGGCGCAAATAGGATATGCCTTCCAGAAAGATGGACCTTCATTTGGTACTCTTCAAGTTCTTTGTTGATGTCTCCCCCTGGCCACCACACCACGTAATCGAAATTTGTTTATAGTACATAGTCAAGTTTACGTAAAAGTGATAATGTTTGACATGTATTAAACAAACAAAGTTTTGTTTTACCGTCTTTTCCCCCTTTGATTATGTTCTACCCTCTACCAAAGCCTCCAAAAGGGGCGGGACTATGTCACGTTATTTTAGGGTGTTCAGGGGAAATCTTTAGTTAATCACCCCAGAGTTTAAAACTCGAAAATGGTAATGTGAATTCCTTTCGTTACATCACACATATGATTGTGAAAAAAAACGTCCTTTATCTAGGGGATTAGCCAAAACGTCTGGCCGACTTTTTTCAGTTTAAGATTACCCAAATCGTTCGTTTCAACCACCTTTTTCTGTATTTCTTTTATGTTGTTCAACAGTTTCAAGTGGTTATTGCAGTGTTTCGTTCTATGTTTTTTTGGGGCATTTTGGATGTCATGTGAAATTACATAATTGTAAAGCCTGCGGCATGTTCAAACTGCGAAAACAAGCCGACCATATCATCAGTTGTCGACCTTGAAGAGAAATATTCACTAATGATCTGCCTTTCAGCAGGACTTCTTCAAAACTTGCTTGTTTCCCTATTCAATGCTAGTGGGGGGTCTGGAAAGAACTTAACTTCGATAAATAATGTGAATTTTTCATGTTACTGCATGTTCTTCCTGAATCAACAGCTTCAGTCGCGTTTCGTCACTTACGCAACACATTCTCCAGGCGCCTTGTTCCTTAAAGAGAGGCATTTTTGTACCCAAAAATCCAGATGAAAA
>NC_090871.1:65001967-65019467 GCF_036669935.1 Montipora foliosa | reverse complement strand
CTCATATAGCTCAGACAGACGCACTATGCGTCCTTGAGAAAAACAGGCGATTTCAATTATAGAGAAACGTGCCCAGAAAGCTTAAGACGTTGCTTTTTTTAGATTCCACTTGCGCTGATTAAGTATTTGTCTTCGCAAAGGTAAGCAAAAGGCGGATACATAAACAAACAATACGGCCGTACCCACAGCAAAACTAATGTCTCCTGAATGGCCCAATTAACAGACGAGTCCTACAATCCTTAAAAACTATGATAAATTCTCCTAATCTTTTGTAAAATTACGACGCAGTAAGTACAAATTTAAAACGAATGCCGGAGCGTTTCCTACTACGTGATGTTAGTCTTGCATGGCACTTGTACTTGAAAAAACATAAAATAAGTGTATGATTTGTACCCCATGGCAAGATGTAAGTTACCATCTTTCAACAATGGTTGTTTTACTTTGCAAAAACATTTATTGCCTTCATGCATGAAACAAGCATTTCCGAGCGAAACGTCTTAAGGGCTGCCCTGTAGCCGCTTCCGCTGAACAGTCCAAGGACTAAAATCCGAAAACGATTTCTTCCGAATGCAAGAAAGTACCAAGCTGGAAAATGATAGACTTAAACAGTGCTGTGGAAAGTAAAGTAAAGCAAACGGTAACCATATTTAGCTTGCGTCGATAACTCGTAACGTAACAGTAATTCAAATGACAAACCAAAGGTCGAGTCGACGGGGCGCTCATTTTACTCCCCCTCTCCACCATTGCTAACTTAAGCTACACAAAAAGAAAAGAAGTCGAAACAAGGATGTGAGATCTGGTCTCTCGGATCTCACATGTTCGGACTCGGGATCTCTAGCACAAGGGCCGCGCACCAACCGTCCGACTGTGCCATCTTTGCTCCTGAAGATACAGCTCAGTGGCCCGATTGCCTCCCTTTGTAAATTTGAATGGTTACATTTTGAATTCAGTAAAAACGCCTTCTAGCTAATAGCAACTAAGTCCTCTGGGCTATTTGAGAAAATCTGAAACCCAAAGCTGGGAAGTTAACGACAGACCCGCAGTGGAAAATATGCATGTCACCAAAGTTGAAATAGTTTTTCTAGGGCCTTCAAAGGCAACCTTCATCAGCATTTAACTTGATCAACAAAGCGGCGAGTCCGAGACTGATTGTGAGAACTGCCAAGGACGACTTAGAACGCTTTCCATTCGACCGTGAGAACTGACCGGTCAGACCGAGCATTTGGAAGGACTAACTCTACCGAACGCCTTCAAATTAACACACTTCGAGGATGATACATACTCCTCCAGAAGAATATGAGGGATTATCATGCAAGTGTTGTTGCATTTTCTTTGCAAACTGAGGGGTTTGACCGGCCAGTTCTGACAAAAGGAAAGTGCCCTCAAATGACTTAGAGATTTCTAATACATTGGTAAGCGAGAAACCGGCGCAGCCTAGTCGGATTTCTGTGGAAATGAATGAAGTACTGAGTCAAAATTTAAAGTTCAAACATTTCTGCCTGAAGAAGAAAACAGAAACCGAGCTATCTTACTTTGATTATGGAATATGTTGGAGTATATTGACGACAAAATTGGTATTACAATATTCTTATCCACCTTGATATGCTTGAAATCCTTCGCAGGATCAAGAACTTGCAAAACTCTCAGGATCAAGTGTGTTCAACTGTGACACTGTCCCCAACTTAAGGTAGTGCATGACAATTCCGTTCAATGAACTCTATATTTTAATATCGAGTACACCATCAGTTCATACACTCTGTTTGCAATAAGTCTAGCAATTTATGCGAGTTTTACGATTTATTGCGGAAAGGACCAAGTGTCTTCTTGCTGTGCAATTCAATAGGTCCAAGTTTCATTGCTTATCAGTGGACTTTGGAACCCGAACTCCTTCCTTAATATAATTAATTTTACCAAAACTGAAAGATGAAAAGAATCATCATATAATATTTGATGGTCCAGAAAATCTCGGATTTGTATATCGAATTCAAGGATAAAGGAGAAGGAGATAGTTCTGATTTGAGAAAATGTTGCATGTTTCTGGCACGATTCTCTACTCGCTTAATCAAATCCTCACGGTCCTAATCAAAGAAACAAACGCCGAGCGTTTGTTAAAGAAAAAACTATTAAATATTACTGCCCGTTTGAAAGCAACACGTTTCGTTTTAAAAGTATATCTTGCATGACCTTAGCGTAAACAATATTCACTGCACTTAGCTGGAGTTAGAGGCAACAAGCCGTGAGGTTGGAACCAAATTGTTTTCCGCGCTGTTAAGTAACATTGAAAGATTTTGTTCTGGGGAATAAGGGGTGTGGGTCCACGCTGAACAAATCTCCAGCTTGCCACAGGGCACGTGTCTCAATCCTCAAGTATCTAAAGAATTTTGTTTTTCACCTTGTAGACGGCACTTTGCAGCAATTTTTGACCTTGGCCCGGCGACTCAAGGGTTATTTAAATGGGGAGACCGATCACGCTATTCTAGTCTGAAAAAGGTAAAACAAATGATGAAAGATAATTGAAATTTGAGGGGACCTAAAAAATTATGATGCCATTTGTCGCTTACGCAAGGGAAGGATGAAAATAATAATAATAATACTTTAACATTTTAGTTTTTTTTCCAGTTTCACGGATTTCATTGTCAAAAGGATGTTCCAAAATTTCACTTTTCCTACAAAGATCTATTTGATATCTATATCCTATAGATATTACTAGAAAAAATAATATCATAGTCCATTCCAACGGTCATATGCGATAATTATAAACAGAGGTACACGGATCATTGCCTCGGCATGTTTGTCAGTCGTTTGGCAAAACAACAGAACAGCGTTGAAACAATCTCATAAGATACGCTTTAAACACTGGGCAGCCAAAACGGCGGGATATCCAGTCCTACGGAAAACACTTACGCCTTATCAAAGTCACTGACTTTTCCGGTACCTTTTAGAAAAGAAGGCTTGTAAAATAAGACCGTTTTCTTGGAAGAAAAATAAACGATTTCGCCGGCCTAAGCCCCGTGGCAACAATTACTTGCACGTGATGTCTCGGACTAATGTTTTCCGTACGTGGTGCGGCAAACTTAAGCCTCAGCACGTTCGCTTGCCAGCTTTTGAAAATGACGGGCCCGAATATTTTGACAAATTCCGAGCACTCGAGCAAGACTGAGTTGACCCAAGTTCTAGCTGGAGCTGAGGGTATCTTTCGCAATAGGGTAGCTAATTTCTTATCTAGCTTCCAGTTATAGTTTCTTTTTTCAAGCGGAAAGCTATTGCTATCGATTCAAGGACTGTGCAGTTAGTTCATTTGCCTACGAAAGGTTATCAATGTTAGTGTATTTTAAGTACTCTTAAGAATTTACTGGGATGGTTTTCCTCATTAGAGGGAATGCAGTTTTAATCGTGACACCGAGGGTCGACTAATCAGCTTTACTTCTGTGGTGAGATTAATGATATACGGCAGGCTTGAACTAGATTTTTTTTCAAGCTTCGTTGTGGCTTCAGTGCCGTTCGGTCGATAGTTCGTTCTCTGTCCTGTTCTGACGGGCTTTTTCCCCTGGGAATTCCGGTCTCCCCCTCCCCTTCTCCATAGAAACCAACGTTTGACCAAGAGTCTCCCCACGGAGAGCACGTATGCTAAGCTGTATAGAACCAAATAAAGTTAGAAAGTCTTCATTATCAACAATCTCTGTTGAAATAGCCATTTACACGTTTCACTTTTCACGGTCCATAGAAGATGAATTTTCTGAAAATTTTGAAATAGAAATACCCAACCTCCCTAAAACATTGATTGTTCTAAGGAATCAAAAAATGTTTGGTTGCTAGAACTGGGAATGATAGTGCCGGGTGAGATAATCATTGAAACTGTATTGTTTTCCTTATCTTTGAGCACTTGTATCTGATAAGTGGCTTAGTATTAAACAAAACTTGAGTGGCCCAATTCATTCTCCACTGCAAAATGGGTCGAATGATTTTCCCACCTGGCTGAAAAGATACTGAGACCTCTTGGAATTCAAAAACCCAGTTAGGGGATTTGTAGTCATCCCTTATCCGTAAAATAACTGAGACTGTTATCCCTAAAATTACTTATCTTTGAAATTTAACAATAAGTGGGAATTTTAAGGGGTAAAGCGACCCGGTTTTTACTGAACAGATAACCCAGTACTGCATGATCTTGCATAATCATACGAAAACTCTACAGTTTCACCCCAGGAAACAAGCAGGTTGACCCGGAATTTAAAGGCCTGGGAGCAAATCTTGGACAACTTCCTTGAGTAATTGGACTGACAAAGGACCCGTTACTGTTCATTACCAGTCACCAGTGATGTAAATCCCGGGCAAAAGCGTTCAAAAGCATGATAATTGAGAAATCAAAGCTACTTTTTACCATCCCTAAAACTACCTCGGTTACCCTTATCCCAATAATTATTTCGTCAGTTATCCCTTATCCCTAAAATAATTTTTCCAGTTATCCCAGTTAGAAACAACCTCTTTCTATCAGTCACTCATACTTCGTCTTCGATTTTATCTGAAATGTTCGACTTAAGATGTTCACCAAAATTCTGCAATGCTTACTCTGAATAACAAAACAGTCAGGGTGATGTTTTCAAAGGACATTGTTAATACACAACTGCGTAGCGCACAGATAATTGTGGGAAAGAACGTTTCCTAGCTAGTTTGCCTCCGTGCTCTCTCAACGAGCTCTCCTGAAACAGGAAGTCGTTAAACATTTGACAGCGTCTGCAACAGCTGGGATATAAAACCCACAAAGTAATTAGGTATGTTGTAGCTAACTATTCACGAACTATGAAATCATAGAACAAGTCTATGGCGTCACAAATTCTGATGTAATGATCAAATTATGTGGGAAGTTGAGTATATGGACTCAGAGGGCTAATACTGAATTCCTTGATGACAAAATGTTTCTCTTTTAAGTGCACTATTGCAAACGTCCAACAAAAATAGTTTGTCCTCAGGAAAAAAAACACGGCACAATTTCCCGGTCTATAGATATCATGCCTTCCGTATAAAATTGGCTTTAGCGACAGGCACGTACACTAAAAAATTTTGTGCGGCAACCAGTTACAATTGCGTAGCTATTTGTAAGGCGTGCCGGGTGGACCACGGAACCACAAGACTGCAGATTGTTTACTTGGCGCTCTGAGCGTTATTTATCTATAACACTTAGACTCGTTTAGTGTAACACGACAGACGTTCAAGAATTTGAGAGTTTTGTTTTAAGAATTGTATACAATTAAAACACTATTGAGTTTCATATAATTGGCTTTAAGCTTCAGAAACGTACCGGCAAAAATTATTTAGTCTCATTCAAATAGGTGCCAAAACCTTTATTGAAATTGGCAGTACTCCTTTGCTTCCTAAAGTCCCAGAGATACCTGAAATGATTTCCATAATCATAGCGGCAAGCGTAATCTTTGTTGAACCGGGTATTGTCGACCTACTGGAGGATTATTTCCCCCCCCCGGGGGGGGGGGGGTGCTCGATATATCCCTGGGTGGGGAGGTGCAGCGCGGCCCCTCATACCCTGACCCTGTTGACAAATATCGCTGATTTTCCTACTCTGTTTAAGACAGAATTCCGATTTTTGATACCCTGTTTAAGACGTTTAACCCAGTTTAAGACAAAAATTGATAAATCGATACTGATTAAGACAAAAATTCCGAAAAACATACCCTGGCTGGCCGCACGTCCCCATTAAGCCCTTATAAGGGTGTACCCCTCCCCTCCCCCCGGATTATTTCTTCTCAGCAAATGTTGGTTATGGCGTTTGTTGACGTCTTGTTCACATTTACATCATAAAGTGTCTTTGTATGTAACATTCATTCAAAATATTTTCGAAGATGATAATCACCAATCACTTTTCCTTGAGTCAAGAGTCAATTGGCAGTTGGCGATTGCAATATCATGAAAAGAGGTAGTTCCCAGGAAAACTCTCGACGCCACTATTCTCAGTTCTTTCGAAGTATCTTTTCACTGTCTTTTATTATTTAATCTATAGTTATCGAAATGACCGTTCAAATTCATTGTCACAAGTTCCTGAGGGGCTATTCAATCATTGGAAGGCTGTTTTGGGCGACACCCAAACCATCTACTTTCCAAAGATTATCCGTTTTGATTAAACCAACAGTTCAGTCTACTATACGGAATAGTTGAGAATCGTTTTCTAGAGATATACGACATATCGACTATCGACTTAGGAGTGGTCAGTTTAGGCTTTTATAACCTAAATTAGCATGATGACGTTGCACGCTGGAAAGTGAGGTCTAACATTACCGTCGATGAGTGGCCCACTGGAGAAGGTTGACAGCAGAACATTTCAACGTCAATTCTGGTTTTCAAGTTGGCAGCGTTGAAGTAAATTGTATGATTTGCCGAATGAAAGCTGGGCACGGGAAAGGCGCTGTAATGCCAAATCTATATCTGTTCAATGTTGTTATTAGAAGCCGTCAACAACAGTTTTTTCGCCACACAAATGCGTGTTTCGCAAAGCTTTTATGGCAGGAAAACGAATTGGAATAATAGCTGGATACAATGATTTACGAATTATCTCTAACCGCAAGTACTTGCAATTGCAGGCATCAAAAGAAATATTTTTAGCGCTTCAATAACCCACCGAAGACCGTACAATTTATCCGACACTCGACTATTTCAATGCGACCTACCCTCATCCGGATACCGCAGTAACATTCGCCTTTGCTTTCAAACTCGAAACTATATTAATCACATAATTTGTTTTTCCTTTGTTTCTTTTTTAAGGGATTGTCGCAGAGAGAGAAAACAGCCAAAAATTGATATAAATTAACTCTTAAAGCCGTTCATTCGTAAATTAAAGTTATTTTTCCCATGTTAATATATGTGAGTTGAAAGTGAAATCAAACTCGCTGGTTGAATGAAGTGTTTTCATTCCCTTACAGCCGTCTGAATTCGAATTCACCACTCGACGCCGGAAACTCCGATGGAGATGCCAAGGCCAACCCAGTACTTTTATTAGCCGAGCATTGCGTGGGTAGAAACGAGTCAAGTGTTTTCAATAGCGACTAAAATTTAAGGGAAGCCAGTGGCTTAAAGTTGGACAACACCAGCTACAAAACGTTTTGATCAGATAGTCTTACCTCACTAGACATCTTTGGCGAGAACATTAAAGAAACTTAGGCTAGATTTCAAAGATTGCATGACAACGGAATCCCCAGATACTATTGTCTTTACATAAGTGTTTACACCTTGTGATCTTGGTCAATGGCTTTGCTTTGCGGTTGTCTGCATGTGAATTACTATAGGAGGACTTCAAGAGAGTAAATATCTTTTAAATTCTGCAATGAGCATCCTAAACCATTATTCAGAGCATAAGTTACCGCCGATCAGGCGTATTTAGCAGCGAAGTTACTTTTTCCGTCTGCTCCGCAAGATTTTGGAAGTCACACAGCAGGATAGTTGGTAAGAGGGGTACATTTTCAGTACATTTTCAGTACTTATTTTCAGTACTTATCCGTATTCAGTACTTATTTTCTTCGAGAGAAAAATTCAATTGAGTTAATTAAAGTGAAAAACCTAGATTTTGGGTATCCCTATGCGAATATAAAAAGTCTATTCATTATCTTTTTTATCTTCCTAATATTAGCAAGGTATACCTGGCAGGCAAGTTATTGACAAATTTAACGAGATCATTAGTTATCATTGCTCAAATGATCTCAAATGATCCCATCGTCATCATTAGAGGAATGGTACTAAACTGCCCCGCTTAGGCTGTCGCTGTGACAGTCGCTTTCTCCCTTTTCACTTCACCCAAAAAACCACGCTATATAAACACAGAAATGAGTGGGACGTATTTACTCTGAACAAGGGCCTACGAAATGCTGGAGCCGTTACTTAAATGTCGTTTCATAGGAGTGCCATAATTTCTTTGAAACCCGGTGGGTCTTAACTTGTCTCATTTTAACTACCACCTTGAGTGCGGGAAGTGGAACAAGCCGTAAATTCTTTTCCTTTGAAGTGACATGACGTGACATTTGCAATAATTTGCAATGGTTACTGAGTCTACAGTCTTCTCGGACTCCATGAGCCTAATTGCATCACCTGTAAAGAACTGATGTATGCCGTAGTCTGATACGTGATTTTTAGAGTTCTCTGACAACTAAAGGTCGATCTCCAATGTCACACTCAACTGAAATGCCCTAGGAAAACTCTATTCCCCTAGTCACACTAGTCACCCGTCTGCAGATCCGCAAAGACGCTCGCTTTCCTAAACAGTATCAGACTTTCTTTATACTGCCTCTTAATATGACAAACAGGTAGATAGACTGACTGTCACTAACACACACAAAAAAGCATTTAGATACATATTAAATAACTCTGGTGTCAAAAGTGAAGAACGCTCAAGTTTGCGGAGAAACCCAATGACAATTTACAAAGGTGACCAATAACGTAGGTTTGCTGAACGATCACTGCTTCCGAGACTGTTATATTGGGTTGCCTTCGATTGAACTAAACGTGGAAGAATAACGTCTAATTTTGTCTAGGTTTCCCATGATCATATCGCATTGTAAAATTCCCTTAAATGTGTGGATAAAAAAGCTTGTGATGGCAATTGTTAGCTCAAGATTGGATCAAGTGTCCCTTTGCATCATCGTTCGATACAGAAACGATGACTTTTCCGCCATGTAGGTATCTCTCTTTGGCTCCTTTTGTTCGTCCAACAGAAATTGTATATTACATCATTGTTATCTGTGTCTCTAAAAATTGGTTGCAAACCATCTATTTTAAGAAAATACATCCTACATTGCTCTATAAATATGTGGAATAGAATGTTAGCATAACAATGGAGTTTAATTTTGATGGCTCAAAACAAGATGGCCGCCGCTTCCGTGACGTCACTTGAAAGCCGAGGAGTTGTCTTTGTGTCACTGAATATTCTAGGTTTGCATCCACATGATGAGACAGCCATGTTGGTGTACAAAACAATAGAGAACGGCCCCAGACGTTTTGCATAATAATAAGTCAAATTCCCAAAAGACATGTTACTGCATCGATTCTCATACACCAACATTGGCAGAACTGAGTGACATCAGATGCAAATATTATAATGGCATGGTAGCCTGGTTTCGATTCCCTCTAAGCGCGTATTCTTTGTCAAACTTCCTTGCATTGCATTTCCTGTGACTCACTCTACCGCGATTGCCATCATCTTAACTTGCGTGTTACGTTCTACAAACTCCTGTTGCTTGGCCATCGTAGCTTGGATAGAAATAGAGCACAAACAGCGGTGATAAAAACGGTAAACTATCGTATCTCGTAAACACGACGTTTCGTATGCTGGACAACAGACATAAATTTTGTCGTATTTTTCCAAAGAGCTTTATGGTATGGTATTGGAATGGTATGTGAATATATAGTCTTTTTTTGGACAAAAACCGAGGCTCTTTGGGCAGTGCATTCACAATAACGCCGAATGGCGGCCGGGATGAATATTGCATTCAAAGCTTACAGACATTACTGTCACCTGCGAACGCGCGGGTGTAAGTAGTCTTAGAAAACACTGTGCATGTCTTCTAGGGATGGGTTTAATTTGCATTCGCAGCTTCTAGTATAAATCTTCTGTCTGATTTTTTGTCAATTCACTCTTCATAGTTCTGGTTATGAGCCATAAAACCTACCAGATAGGTGCCGGAGCTCTTAGCCCCCAGCAGCATATTTGAGCCGAAAAGTCGGGAGCCTGGAGACTCGGTGTGCCGGCTCCAGATGGGCCGCGTGAAGTAAAAGGGTCCTACAATAAACTTTTCAAAAGACCATTTCTTCTAATTCTTCCACCACATTTTATAAATAGCCAACAGGTTGCCTCCTGCTAGCATAGTTAATAGAGGGGAATGGTTATGAAACCCGACAGAGTTCTTTGTTGTATGTTTTTGTTCTCTTTTTTGGCCATGACATTGCACAAAACACAATGGTTGTTTACTCCGTACTGAGGAACTAACTTGGTCACCTAACTCATGCATAGTGTATGAGCACAAAACAAACGCATTGTGCACGGTCGTGGACTTTCCAACCTAAATCTTGGTAACTTTGTATGCTCCTCTGATGTTTGCCGAGCTTCAAAACCAATCCCCTCTATGTAAACTATGCTGCCAGCTGGGGGTCTTAGTTTTTCTCATTTGCATTAAAATGTAATCTAATGTGGATGCGAGGCAATTTTGGGTTTAAAAAATAGCCCGACATTGCCTTACATACATGCTAAATTACATTGTAATGCAAATGAGAAAAACTAACCATGATAATCGATAAGGGCCGTTGTTTCTTTCAGATCATTAAAAGTGGAGTGAATGTAAACTAGCTTGATAGCTAAGTGCACTTCCACTATAAACAAAGCTTTTACGGATACATTTTTACCGAAATATCTCCTTTATCAGTTACAGTAATATCTATAAATTTACTTTTGACTAACGCTCATTACGGCAGCTCAGTTCGCATTCTAACGCGACGGTTAACACCAATGACATTTTTCCATTTCCTATTCATGCTTATTCCAGTTTCTGCTTGAATTTTTTCAGAACTTGATCCCTTCAAATGATCAGTGCCCCGATGTTTCGAATAGAAGGAAGCGTTTTTTTTTTCGGGTGTGGCTAGCATACCAGCCGGCTTTTGGATCAAAGAAAAACTACGATTTTAGTCCGTGTGCTGTCACGGAATCAGCAGTCTTCTGTAAAACGTGTACACGTGTTTGGGTCACACTCACTTTTATCTATTTATTTATAGTAACCGTCGAGTTCCAAGGTTCACGGTTACTCGCGCGCGATCCATTGTTCTTCTTCAATCTTAAGGAAGTGCTGTGTGGAAGAAGACACTGATTGGGGCATTAAACTAATTTTTTTTGCATTTACACGCTTTCGTTTTGCAAACAAAAAAACTAAATGATGAAAAAACACTTTGATTGAAAAAAAAACGGACTGTATTAGTAATGTTCGGTCGTCAGCTTCGCTGATTTAGAAAAAGCTTCGGTTACAGACAGACCATGTAGAAGAACAAAATCTCAAGAGTACCTTTTGTAACCAAACTAGGATTTGAAATTTCAAAGAGGTGCTGCAGGATTACTTTTTGCGTTCACTCGCAAATAATTTAAGCAAAGAACAAAAATGATTCGATGTCAGGAGAGCGTGCCACGTGCGTGAACTGGGGATGTGGAGCACGCTTTGTAACATCACTGATAAACAACCTAAAGAAAGCTTTTGCCCTTGAAAAGGTTGAGTTAACCACACGAAATATGATCCCTTTTTCAGGAATTGTTGGCCCAGACGCCAAACCATCCGGGTTTGTTGTTGCAGATGCAAGAAAGCCATACTTTTGAATTACCAGCTCTTCCAGCTGGAACAGGTTGCTTTCCTTAAAAGGCCGGAAATGTCGCCTGGTGACCCAGAGTCTGGAGCTACAGCGATTAAGTGTTTGGTTTGTCAGTAAATTTGCGCAATTCTTAGGGAAAGCTGCATTGATTTCCAGGGGAAAAAAATAGTCGGTACGATTCAGTGTTATTGTAAAATCAAAGACTACACATCTTGCGTAGTTCCGCTTTGGTTTGTGTTCTTTGTGTATTCTCCTTTCTGCCTTTATCTATATTATTTTTTGGAATAAAAAAGGAAAAAGGTGCACCATGCCTTACTGAAAAACTCCGATTTCCTCCGACACTTCTGATAGATGCTTATCAATATGCAAAGTTTTTACTTGCCTTGTAGAAATTAAATTTAAAGGAGAACGACCACGATGCTAATTCTTTTAGAAAAACGTACGAGTATTCTTCTCTGGATTGTACATCCAATGCTGTTATCTTTGTAAGTCTGTTTGTTTATTTCAAAACGCTGCCTTTTTCGGAACTCGCCGTTTATAGCACGCAAATCGGCTTTCAGATTCCGTGATACTATGCCGAACTAAGTTAGTAACAGTAATACAATAGTATTTCATGCACACGTACGGTTTAGCAAATCCCAGTCACGAACTCTAAAATAAGTGATACTATTTTATTGTTTATTTACCATGGATTGAGTTTCAGCTTTCAGTGCAATCAATATTCTGAGCCACCAAGTTTTATATATGGCCCAAAAATGAAGACCCGAAGGCTTATTTTGCTTAGGGCTTTCCCAGTTAAAATAGTTAAGCTTTTGCAAATCGAGTAATATACAGCCTCTAGTATTTTCCCAGGGAGACAAACTAAATCTCGCAAATTAAAACAAAATCGTACTTCCAGTCTTTAGCGAAAATCGAGCTGACTCGCATATCGACAACACTTTGGAAACACCCTAATCCATAAAGGTAGAGAGAGTACGGCCACATTGTTACATAACTAGATTGGCATGTGCCAAACGTTCCGTATACAATCCTCACTCTCTGCACAGTGGTGCAGTTGTCTACTTCCTTGATATTGAAAACTTTGAGTTTGTTGCATGGGCTTTGTATAAAAAGCAACTCATAATTTCAATTAAACAGAAAAGAGTTTAATGAAACCCAAGTGATAGAAGGTATATCAAATCATCAGTGTCCGTGTGCAACGCTTTGGAAAATTAATTCGGGACATTTGAAGACATTTCCACTTTGTTGTGAGAGCGTAACCTCTAAGAAATATCACTACGTGTAAACGTGCGTTTTTACTACACTCAACACTATAAAAAAACGCCATCTGACGAAGGTGTTTGGACGATGATTCATCAAGGTTGTATGTAAATATGATCACGTTAAGTTGAAATTACAAGTAGGAAAAAATCACAAAAATGCCTCGTCTTGGAACCTCAATTGCATACGTGAGGGCGTCTCGCCTCAATTAATAAACAGAAAACGCGATGGTTTTGTCTCTAAATTGGTGAAATACCAATGAATGATAACGTGATCAGTCGGAATGTGTACCGTCCTACTTACTTGATGACCCAATTACCTTCTTTCTTTCTCTGTGCTTACGATTTGATTAATTTACGCCTGGCACCCTTTATTCTCATATCGTGATTTAGAAATTCATAACCAGAGCCAAGAAGGAAGCGCGGCTCTTGTCCTTACGTCTTCCGTACTTTGCTAAATTTACGGAACGACGTCACGTGACCTTGTTCTGTTAAGTGACTCACTTGGCTTTGTCAGTTCACACAAGCGCTTGTCCTGCAAAATTTACTGGCGTGCAGAGGGGCGTTAGGAAGATATTCAAGGTCGCATTTCGCTTTGTTCTTAAACTAATAATCTTAAACTTTGTAATACCTGACTATTTTTTTCATTATTTCAGTGGATTTGTGCATTTTCTATGTGAATTTATACACATAGGTTTTACCGAAAATACCCGGTTCGCTGTGAAAACTGCATGGGCTCTTAGATTTAACTTCTAACTAGAACTACTACGGTTTATGTTCAGCTGTTATGTCATACAGGGTACGGTTTTTTTCTTATTTTATCCCGCGGGAAGACTGGAAAGTCTGATTATTTGCAGATACGAAAGCTCAAATTCAACAGCTAGCGAGACCCTTGGTGTTGCACTGGGTTATTCTGTGATTGAAATCCATGACTTCACGCATCGAAATGTGATGGTCTCCCGTTAAAGTTCGTCAAGGTTTCGAGCCACCCAAGTTTAATCCTTTTATTTCGCTGTGGGGCAGGGGAGTGTAGGGGCATATATCTCATCTTCCATGATTCCACCACGTCTTCGTTTTCATTAGAGCGGGATGTTTTAAAAGACGCCAGCGGACATTCCATCCCAATTGATCCCGTTAAGAAACCCCCAGATAAAGGATTGAATCAGTGTAGCTCAAGTTGTCGTCAAGACCTTAGATTTGGTCATTCAGCGTTGTTGTTTTGGAAAGAGCGGGAAAGATAGCTATGAAAAGACGTGCCACAACACAATGCCTCTAGGACTACAACGCGGAGCCTCGGCTGAAAAAAAATAATAAAACAAAAGAAAAACGGTCAGACTCGAGAATCAGAGCGGCTTTTTCGTTCCAAGTCCGACAAAAGGACCAACTTGGCGATCCTAAAGCAAATGAAAACTCATTTCCGACACTCTGACATACGTGTCAGCTCTGAAACGGGTTAAAAAAGAACCCTGTTTTGCCTGTCTGCAAAAAAAGCAAAGCAAGTACGTGCTTAGGAATATCACAGGCCATGACAATATCTTCACTACCGATCAAAATATATTTGGTTCCAGAGACGGTCAAGAGGCTTATGTTGTATGTCTGTTAAGTCAATAAACTCAATATTACGTAATATTAATTCATGACCTTAAATCTAGGATTTTGAATGGGATATCATCTCAATTCAAGATGAAGGTTAACGTTGTGCTTTTTATCGAGATTACATGACGAATTGTTTTTCTGTGTATTTTTCTTTTTTTTTTTTTTTTTAGCTGAAGCTATTAAAATCTCACACGCTGTTTGCCACCCGCAATGAAATATTCTAAATTTTCGATTAGAGCCGAAAACCGTGATACGATCCTGGGTCAACAAGGTGGATAATACGTGTCTCGCTTTTCCAAATCCAGCAGAACTTTCCCAAACTTCGTGACCGCACTTGCCACAGGAAAATATCAAAACATTTGTACGCTCTCCGAAACCACGAACCAAGGAAAAAGTTGTACGTGCTGCCGCCGTATAATCTGTAGACTCTCCTTTGTTGTTCTCTTCGTTTTCCCGCTGACGATGGTCTAGTGAGCATGTAAATGATCTCCATGATGTAGCTTGTTTATGTCGTTCAAATTAGCGTGACTTATTTTCCTGACCTTTCGACGTGAGTTTGACTATTTTTAAAATTCCCCATCCGTTTCTCATTTTGAGGAAAAAAGTCAAGAACGCTTTTGACGTGTAAACTTTTGTGGGTTTTTAGGGACAATATCAAAGTTGACGCGGCAATTAATACAAGAATTTACGCAACTCTGACTACAGGATCAGCGGGCTTTGTACTAACCGTATAAACAAGAATGCCTCAAGCATTTCGTTATTGACTAAACTGTTGCAAGTTTTTCGTGCAATGACGAAAATTAGTTGCTGTAGCTTGCAGAAGCTAGCTGCTGCTACGTAATACGTGTAAAGTGAACAAATATTAGCCGTAAGTGATTTCCATGGCGCCAAACAAACAAAGACAAAATAGAATTGTGCAAATGTCTTGGGGGCAATCTTACACAAATACATTTGACCTCTTGGTCTGTGGACTGGAAAGCAAAAAACGTGACAAGCCGGCAACGAAAACATTGACAATACTTGGCCGGATTACGTACGTAGTACAATTGAGGATGAGACAAGTTCGTCTTGTCATGGCTATTGAGCGATTTATGACCAGTAAAGCACTAAGTGTTATCATCCATGGTTCATGATTCGAAGCCTCATTTACCACACTCGAAACCCTTACACAAACGTGGGCGAGCAACAATAGAGTCATTTATATCGCCACTGCTATTGCGTTCACTCCGTTCGGCCCCTTCTAATTTTATCAACGAATGGAGTTACGGTGCTCGTGTAAACACGCAAAGAACGCCACTGTCATCACGTATGATTTGTCTGGGTACCGTATATAAAGGGCCAGTAGGCATCGTACTTTGCTCTCTGTAGACGACGTCTCACGTGAAACATCGAAAAGCTCGAGCTCCAAAAAGGCTAAAGAAAAGCAAGTAGATCTACATTTTGCAAGGAAGGTAGGAATAAGTTAACTTGCACAAAGAGAATTTTATTTGCGTTCGGTGAGTTCTGGAGCCTTTTTTCAGTTTTTCCTTGCTCACTTATATAATTAAGTCGGTTGCCACAGTTCCTGAGTTTATGCAATCACGGTGTATTTTTAAAGTGGAGTCTTTTCTCGTGCATCGATTTCGACCATAGATTTCCGATTTTACCTCGTAAGTCCAAAAGGATGTTGACCCTCAAACAACTCAAGTTCGTTTTTTTGTAACGGTTTGAGTCGAGGCTGGGGTCGCCAAGTGTGAATGAAGGCTGCACGAGTTTGTTAACGCCTACGTCGGCACAGTGAGTGTGTGCGCAGAACTTTTGCTAGTTATCTCGTGAGAAACTTACTGGTCAGAAATTGTTAATTCGCAAAGCGTTTTCCTTCTTTTCGCTTTTTAATGATTCATTCAATATCGATGTATAGACATGATATACGTATTTAAAATGTTACAATCAACGATGACAATCTATTTGACTTGGAAATAGCAACGGATGGCTTCAGCCAAGTGTCTTAATCTCTGCTTGTTTACTTGCAGCAGTTCTTCAGCATCTCTATGTCGAAAGTTCCTTTTGTTTCGTTGAATTATCTAGGGGATTGGAGTCATCTCGTTCATTTTCGAGGAATTTCACGACTTATTCCTGATATGTCATGATGTTGGTTTAGTTAGTTTCACGTGATTGAGACCGGCAATCTATTTTTATCACAGCAACCATCCAAATTTCAATATCTTTATGAAAGCTTAAAAGGACCTTTTTTTTGCAATGTTAGTAACTCTGCCTTCAAACTGAGCACAATAAAGCAAATATTCTGTCCAATACACCATCGTGTGCATTTCCGCTAATGCACAGGTTTCCAGACCGTATTACTTTCAGCATTTCCGTTGATAGCTCCTTTGTCCGACCACCGGCTTGCAATGGTTTCCGAATCTTGGCGTTGTTCTTTCTTGCTTTGAAATGACATTTTCGTTCATGCACGTAATGCCAGATAAATCCTGGTTTTTCATTACTTAATCCCTGTATCAAACGCGATCTCATGGCCTCACTCTCGGGAACAAGTTCCTTGATCCGGAGCTAAACTTAGAGGTCGACTGCTTTTAAAGTTCAAAAACATGTATGAAGAGTCCATTTTGACAGTTTTTATTGGCCAGCTTTCAATTAAAGTGATAAGACAAACACCATCCACAAACGCATCAAGATATTAACGTTTGATGGATTACGACTGTTAATTCAATTTAATTGTTTTCTCTCTAAAGAGTGGTAATCTGTGACACCTGAGGTGACAGCGCAAGTTGGAGACATCGGCTGACATATAGAGGCCCTTGTTTCGCTGTCCAGACGAGCGTATTACTTTGTCATGATCGACACTAGGGTTCGTCGGCATCTTTGAGAAAGACACGAAACGCGTGCCTTAGTGGTGAAAACACGTTTCCCAAAATCTTAAAATGATTCATTAAACCGGGTCAAGAGCTTTTCCCAAAATAACGTGACATCGCTCTTTACGAAAATGTTCTTTTTTCCTTTCAATTCCGATTCGAAACTGGACTGTTTAAGCTAAATCCAACTTGAGCTTGAATTGTTATAAGTTTAAAATCTGTCTCATGTCGGCTCATTCTGTGGCCAAATTGCAGAATTGGATAGAAAATGCTTCATGCTTCATCTGTTGCCATTGATCTCTGCTTGTGCACATCTTTTCCAGTTTTTTCTTTCAAAGTTCTTAGAAAAATGGTCAGTTACACAAAAATAGAGAGAACAACAACTGGTATTTACTTGTCACTAGACTATCAAAGGTGAAAGGCTAAATATCTTTCAACAGACACGTGCAAATAGCT
>NC_090871.1:64994467-64996967 GCF_036669935.1 Montipora foliosa | reverse complement strand
CACTAGTAAACTAGTTTACACATACGTTTAGTTTTCGCGACTCGTTAGTCCTGATAACGTTTTGTAATACCCAGCATTTGGCAGAGTCGTGAGTAGTGACTGAGTCGCATTCATCGAGTAAAACAAACAGCGTTTGCGTGTTTCATTCCCTATACAAACAACTGAAGCAAAGCAATACATAATATAGTTTATGTTCACTGATATTTTGCATTTTATATAGATTTCTAGTGTTTTAAATTACAAAGACTCTCCTAAAAAGAACATTAATAAGCATTATCGTAAAACTTTGCAAATGCGTTATAAGAAAAGAAGAAAAGGCAAGGTTATATACAATAAAACAACATTTTTAATACGAATTGTTTCCATTGCTGCTATTCCATCACAAGGGGGAATTTTTTTTCTTCTTTAAACTTGAAATCTTTTGCAAAAATCTGGAAAAGTACATTGAGGAGGTACAGGAACTCGTTACTAGGAGTGTACAACTTCATTGCATTTGTGGAACGGCGTTTTTACAGACCGAGTTATTAGAGAGGTGCATGACGCTTACGGCCAACGGGAAACGACAGGTTCCTGCTTATCATAAAAGCGTGAAAATTCTCTCATTTTAACTTGTCCCGTTCCTCTGTGAAGTTGCTTGATATCTGGAGCTAACAGGCCAGAAATAAGCTAACATCAAGCAGGGTTCTTACATTGTTGGCAAAACCCTAATTTCACTCTGACGTTTGCCTGTTGGCGTTAACCTCTCTACTTTGGAATGATTTTCCGGCGAAACCAGACCTTTTCATCCAATCACAAGTCTTTCATGAGATTACTGCCCGTGGGATCATTGAGCATGGTCACTCGTGCAAACCAAGTCTTATTTTCAAGAAGTCGTCTAAAAATAGCTCGATCTGTGAAAATGCCGTTGTATAGACCTAGTGGAGTTGTAGCCTCCTTGTGGTTGTAACTTAGGGCCCATAATCACAAAACTACATAAAAACTGTTTCGTTAACGGACAAAGTGTCGTCTCCCCTGAATACTCAGGTATTCATTTCGAGATCATGCAATCCACGTTTCTCAATTAAGTTATTCAAGATGTTTCTTGTGTAGCAAATATCCTCGAATTACATGAAAACATTAGTCCACCACAAAATGATATATATAATTATAAGGTAGAAGTTTGTGGAGAGAAAAAAAAATTAATTTAAAAATTTTTCAAAACATGTTTTCGTCTTCCACATTATTAATCTGAAATTGTATTTGTTGCCGACTGCATGTTAGCGTCAGCGTCTGAAGTGTTTTCCATGTTAATTTGCCTGATTCAAAGTTCTTTCTTTGTATCAGATGAAGAGGCAATCACAAGATGCAAGTTTTAATACAGGAATTTGAACCTTTTCGATAGGCATTGCTACTCTCGGATGGCTTACTACCCAGAAATCGAGTTTTATACAAGTGAAAAGCAAGGTGACACACCATAACACCCCCTCCCCCCCCCCCCCCATTCTTTGTCTGATTCGGTTAAGGCACGAGACATTTTTTCGCTTTCCGTAACCCTGCGTTCGGTTCAACTTGTTGCCTCAGTGAATTTGCAAATCAACGATCTCGCAACTAGAAATACTAAGGAGGCTCGAAATAGTTTGTCTTTTTTTCAAAGAAATAAACATATCCTGTCCTTAGATACAGTTAGGGTAATCATATCAAGACGACATTTGGCCAGGCTATTAAGTACCCATCGTAGATTTCTTACATTATATTTTCCTCCAAAATAACGTTACCATGGCAACGATATTGGGCATTTAATCAACATATGTTGTCTTTTTTGAAGAAACGGGACGGTGAAATTTCCCATTCAGCGTCACCAGATAATGTTAGAAATACTCTCTAAAATATTTAAAATTCAACAAAATCTGTAGGCCAGTTTTTCGAAAAAATCAGTTTTTTTGAAATGTGCCTCTAACTTTTTTTCCACACACAGAATTTTTTAAAATTTGAAAGACAAACGGTTTAAATTAATCTAAGTTAACATGCAAAAAATGAAAAAAAATTCACCGTCCGGAAGCAGAGATATAAACGAGTAAAAAGTAAAAAGTTGCAAAATCAGGAAAATGAGGGGGTTACGACGTTACAAGATCAGCATTTACGTATGCGTCACCCACTCATTCAGGGCGCTTCGTGTTCGTGCGCGAGTGGAGCTACAAGCCAACATAAACGGATTTAAGTGACCATTAAACCGTTTTTGAAGAAGTTTCGTAGTTTTCGTGAATAGGAGATGTCTATTTATATTCCTTATATATAGGAATTAGGAGAAAGGTGAGCGAAATTAGCGGTGTTTGTTTATTTCTGGTGACCCATTTGAATCATGAGCTGACGCGAGCAGCTTACGAATTGCGTGTGTGGCTTACGAGCTCGCGCGCTCAGCTGAAAACCCTTTCGAGCCATTTTCGGTGCGGACTAGGGAAAAGAGTTAATTAATTAAGGTAATTCCTTAGTATTGAATTGCGCATCCCTACTGCGCACGATT
>NC_090871.1:64974467-64986967 GCF_036669935.1 Montipora foliosa | reverse complement strand
GCTAAAAAGAACCCGCCCACTTGTCATCCTGCAATAAGACCGAAGTTTTTTTTCTTATTTTAAGAGCGAAACCCAGATACCATGACGTAGATTTACACACTCTTTTCAAAAATTATTTTGTATTCAGTATCTTTCCAACTTAAAATTTGATAGGGTTGAAATTGATCAAGAGGCATGCGCACCTGTGATGACATAGTTTTGAAAACCACAAAGACGCTGGTTTTAATTAACCATGAATTGAATCTTTATTTTCAGTCTAACAAGGCAATTTCTGTCTTGTGATGACGCGCCGTGCACGATTTCGTTTCGTGCGTCACTCGTGACTGTGAGAGCATGACCGTGTCAAGATGTTTCGTATCTACTTGAACGTTTCCGTTTAATAAAGACACAATCACAAGATGACTGTCCATCTGGACTTCGAATTTTAGAACATTTTTTAAATTTTGAAATATGGACCTTTTGTTAAACATTGCTTTCTGATTGCGTTAGCCTGAGATTGGGTATTGTTTTATTGTGTGGAGGGGAGAGGAGGGTTGGAATGTAGGAGCAGAAAAATTTGTTGATGATGAGCTACACCTACAAGAATCTGAAAAATGTTGCTCTCTTTGCTCCACTGACTGCCATTCCCACTTTTCATCTTAAGGTTAAAGAAGCAACGCGCATCTTAGGAGAAATCCCCTCCCTTAATCACACAGGTTCAACATGTCAGCTTAACCCTATCCCTGGAACAGAAATAGACCATTTTCGAATTCTCACGGTTGGACTGGATCTAGCGTGAAATGGAGGCTAATGCGGGCAAATCTTTTCAAATGCAAATTAATTTGCCCGCATTAGCCTCCATTTCATGCTAGATCCAGTCCAACCGTTAGAATACGGAACTGAATACTATTGAAGATTATGTCGTTCAGTACGCATGCGAGCGTGCTGTTCAGTCATTTTAAGACAATGAAGGGTGTATTATCCACTGGGGATATTGCATATATCGGCTAAGGATGAAACATACCATTCGCGATCTCGTGTTCGCGTGCTTCACGTTCCCACGTGTGACAGTGGCTGCCTGAAGCCGTTCGGTTCCCTTTCTTTTTTTGGTAAAAAAAAACCCGCCCGCCTGTCATCCTACAATATGACAGAAATCGCGCCACGACGCAGATTCACACACTCTTTTTACAAATTAATAAGCCAACTTAAGAATTGATGGGGCTGAAGCTCATCAAAACGCACGCACGCCTGTAATGAGATGGTTTTGAAAACCACAAAGACGCTGGTTTCAACCATGAATTGAATATTTGGTTTGAGTTTAATAACAAGTTAGGATCTGTCTTGCAATGACGTGCTGCGCATGACGATAGCCAGATTTTCATGTTCCGCCACATGTTTCTGTCTATCACAGCCACTCGTGATAACGGCAATCTTTTCAAACGTAATCTTATAGCGATACTCACCTTTACGTTACCTATTGTCATTAATGCGCCAACCAGAGATCTATTGGGTTCTTTTGTTCTGTGGCTGGCCTTATTTCACATCAAAAGACGCCTATAAGGGTGTATCCGTGGGATGCACAAACAGTTAACACAAATTGTCCAGTTGGAGTGAACTTCAACGACGAGTAAACTTCGGAAAATGGTGGAAGAGTACTAGAAAGATAAATCTGTAATTGAACTCTAAGTTGTTTGTTGTAAAAACTGTTGTTGTTAATGTTACTAAATTTGCAAATGCAAACAACGAAGCCCCATTAGGGGTTATCAGGATATGCGATATTTAGGTAAAAAGTTATAGGGATACGGGGTATTTGGGGGGAAAATTGACGATATGCGAGATATTTTTTAAAAATAGGCACGCATTGCGTACGTGTGTTAGTGCAGTAATTTGACAGTGTCTTTTTTCCGTAACTGTCAACTGGACTGCGTTTTGCTTTTCAGGGGATTCAAGTTATCTTTTCCCTAAAAGTACACGATATTGTTGTGGCATGGTGCCATGGTAGATGTATTTGCTAAATACCCTCTGAGAAGACGTGCGGTTCAGTAAAATACTAATCCTAGAAAGATTAGCGGAAATAAAAGGAAATCGAGAAACATTGGTTTCACGGCTGACATGTTGATCATTTTCAAGTTCCCTTACAACTTCTTCTTTCTGTTTGAACGTGTACTCCGAGCTTCTGACAGCTTTTCACGACAAAAGTTCGCTAAAGTTAAAGCCTGACCTGCGGGGTTAATATCTGGATGGGAGACTTCAAAATATTCGACTTGCAGTCGGGAGTTGCAAATTCTATAGTAACGCTCAAAAATGCGAACTAAGCAAGGTACAGATTTTGTTAGCCTGCTTTATGCAAAAGAAATATTGACGAAAAAATAAATAAATATTAATATACAGTGTTTAAGAAGAGCAGAGGGTAGGTTTTAGGAAGTGTCGATCGAGAATAAAATCATCAGAAACAAAATTTACGAGATGAAAACATCATAAATATTGTGCAACAAGTTACCATCAGCTAAAAACATTTTGGGAGATTTTTGCTACGTTCAATTTTTCTATCATACTTTTGGTTGTACTTCAAGTAAAATCGCAAAATCGCAAATGACGTCGATTTTAGCGGCCGACTGTGATCAAATTACCTTGCGTGTTTATACGAACAACTCGCGAAACAAATGATACATCTGTGACAAAATGACGGCAAGACACCGGGTTTTTGTTTGTTTGTTTTTTTCTTTTAAGTGTTTAAAAGTTTGACACAGGGGTCCTACACGATATGTGCGAATTCAACACAAACATCGCAATCGTTGATGTTAGTGTCAACTAAAGTTGGGCCTCTTCGAATGGGGTTAGTACTTGGATGGGGGACCGCTGCGAATTCCCCGGTGATCCAACGATAACCTATTCTTTTTTGAAAACTTGATTTCATTTTTGGGGTCTTATGCATTATATGCATACAGACCCCTAAGTCAGAGGCAGATCTTGTCAGTCAGTTTGTCACTTTGAGGACGAGAACACACATGACAGTCTGGCTCATAGACTGGGTACTAGTAATTGCGAAGTCATTGTTTTCAAATGTCGGCCATTGCTTCTAACGTTCGTCGTTTGCAAATAAATCTGCGGTCGTTTTCCCTGTTTTGGGAAAATTTTGAAGATCTTTCCGTCGCAAATTAGTTGTAATTGTTCAAGGTAAGTTATTTGTGTTTCAAAATTGATCTGTCGTGCTCTTTCAGATTGGTTTTCTTTCTTTCATTTCGAAAATTAACGATCCTGCCTTGTTTGTTCTTTGTTATTTCATCCAGGTGACGTCGCTGAGTGGAGTTTCCTCGGCGATATCGATGCGGGAGTTGTTTACTCACGCAAGCCAACATATCTAGACTCGGCTTGTGTTTTAATAGTGCGGATTGCACTGAAGCTAAGACGCTTTCGCAAGCCCACATTCATTGGCTTGAAATCCGTTGCGCGTTGCACCACATACCTCACAAGTATCTCACAAGCTATTACAAACCAGTATTTATTGGCTTGAAATGTCGGTGTGGGTTACACCCCAAACTGAAAGAGTTATTGTACTCTAAAAAATAGTGGCATCGAATAAGAGTTTTGCACTCTCAAAGAATAGTATATATATTTCGTACTCTTACTGTTGTCTGCTACTAGCCGCCAGCATGGGAACAACAATCGAACAATACCGGTCAAGGATCGGCTGTCACAACAATTTTGTGAAAGCCAAGGATGCATTTTCACGTGTGCGAGGGCGATTTTGGAATACGATGCTTATGATGTTTTACTTAAATGTGTTTTACTTGCCAACAATAAAACAAGTTATTGGACATTACGAGTCGTGTAATGACGTAATTGGTCATCAGATATTTCTCTTGGCTGGTTATACATTGTTATCGGTGATGGACTGTGATTTCCAGTAGTTTGGGGATTTGCACCAAGCTCTGAGGGTACTTGTTCGTTGAACACCTCATCTAGTGATGATTCATCTTAGAATTCTAGTTGAATTTCAGCATTCTTTTGATCATTTATAAGATCATATGAATGTATAACAGTGCCATGCTTGTTTCTTAGCCAATCTAGTGCTTCTGTTACTGGTAAATAGCTGATAGAGGTGATGTAGCGCACAGCAAGAGTTGTCTAAACTGTGAAAATGGCAATAAGAGAAATTTTAGTGGCAAGTCATCGGTGTAAAATTTGGAACAGGTCCTGAAATTTGAAGCATAGTTAAGGAACCCATTTCACTGCTGCATTGTTATGGCAAATTTTCAACCAATCATGCATGGTGAAAGTGAGACCACAGTACCAAATTCTATAAGGGCTGAATGGAGTTAAACTAAGCATAAGACCCCAAGTACGCATTGCGAACCTATTTTTTATTTTGTTTGGTTGTTGGCTATTTTCTTATCTTCTTTCTTCGTTGGAACGACTGAACAAACTGGTTCGCAAGAAACAGGTCTATTGGAGTATTCGTTCTATGCAAAATAATGTTCACACTGGAACACAAGAACGAAGCGAGATCTAGTAATAACGTACACAATTTTCAGTTACTTTTAAAAAAGCTTGCCGTTCCCAAAGAAAAAGCATCTGTCCACTTTATCAAATACTTTCAGAAGTGACTACTGTGTCAATCATCGCGAACAGAAAGGATTCCAAATTAAATAAATGTTTGCCCTCATCGCCATATAAAAATATAAGCAAACCAGGGTAGTTATGGGTGTTCTAATCGCCGTAAGGGAGTTCGAAAGTACTGAAGGACATAACACTGGATTCACCCGATCGAAGGTTAAGGAGACTCAAGATAGTTTCTCCTTTTTTTCTTACAAATAAACATATTCAGTCCTTAAATACAGTTAGGGTAATCATATCAAGACAAAATTTGGCTAGGGTGTTAAGTACCCATCACAGATTTCTCACATCACATTTCTCTCCAAAATAACGTTACCATGGCAATGACATTAGGCATTTCTTTGGGCCTTAAAATCAAGATATATTGTCTTTTTTTTTTTTTCTTTAAGTGAAATCTTTCCATTCAGCTACAGGCCAACACAAACGGATTTAAGTGACCATAAAACCGTTTGTGTAGAATTTTCTTATTTTGCATGAATAGGAGATGTCTATTTATATGACTGGTTTTAAGACATGGGATGCTGTAGGCATACAAGTAATAATAGACGAGTTCAGGGCAAGATAGAGAGAAATTCAAAGGTTTGTGTGGAAGTTCAAAGCGATGAAAAGTATTCATGATATGCAATTTTGGGTTTTTATTTTATTTTCCAAAACAGAAGATATATTGGCAGGCACAAAGTTACAGACAATGTATGGCAACAAAAAAGCAATATTTAGAAGTTACAAAGAATAGATACCAAGTCCAGTTCACCTGGAACTTATTTGTTTGGTTTATGAAGGTGAAAGTCTCGAAAAGTAGATTCATGGCCAGTTTATTTTGCTTTCAATGAACTTCCATTCAAACCTTTGAATTTCCGCCATGTTACCCTGATTACCCATGATGCACTTAAGAGCGTGAACTCGTCTATTGCAAAATATTCCTTTACGTCACCGCACAAAATAACAAGAAATTTTCTCTTGTTGATTATATACAGTTAGGGCCTCTTTACACAAGCCCGGGTTGTTTTTTTACCCCGGGTTGAATCACCGCGGCGGGTAACCCTTTTGCAGTCAAATGTTCATAAGCGTTTACATGAAAACAGTAGTCAAACCGGGTCAGCCCCCCTTGCCTCAAGACTCGGGTTGACCCGGCTAGAAGGGCTGAAATTTCTTCAATTTCTTCATGTAAACATTGGCGTATCTGACCCGGGATTGTTTGAACATCCCTTTTTTTTCGCGGTTCAGCGTTCTCGCCCATTCGCAGCCTGTACCAAAGCTGATAACTTTAACACAAATTGATGATTGTGATGATTGCATGGTTCGTCCGCCATTTTCCTCACTGACAAGTAGTCACAAGCCCTTTCAACCGAGCGAAAAGGGAACTGACCCGGGTAAGCCGAGAATGACCCAACCCTCACCCAGCCCGGGCACGTGTAAACGTAAAATTCGACGCTGAACTGACCCGGGTAGGTGTCCAACCCGGGCTCGTGTAAAGAGGCCCTTAGTGCAATATATAGCAGTTAACGTTACCTTGGGCGAGCAAAAACCGTGGGAGTTTCTATCAATAAACGGTGGAATTTTGTTTAGCCATAAGTTTGGGTACGCATTGTCTTTCTGTAAATGAATGGTACGCAGATGTAAATGTGCTCTATAAATGTAGACAATTTTTTTATCCAAGGGCCAGCCGAACAAAGTACAATATATAGTACTAAGTGATTTAAATCAATTAACTCCCTGAAGAAGTCAGGCCGTGAGGCTGTGCCTGACGAAATATTGGTCAAAAAAACATATATATCCTCACAGTCGTACAAACACGCCGTGCATAATTATTTTGTTTTTAGTCTATAAATGTAGTTTTGAATGTTTGATTTATCATTATTCTCGAGTATTGCAAATTTTTAAGTGTTGTGTCGTTTGTCCGTCGATACGACGAGGACCATCTACACATCTTATGGAGGGGTGAAGGTGAAGATAATGATGATTATGATAAGGGTGATGATGATGCCGATGGAGGACGGCGTTGGGCATGCGGAGCGGATGCGATGTGAAGAGAAAATTCATTTACTGTGCGTCTGAAAATAGCTGGTAAGGCCAATCCGCACCCGGAACAGTCTTGGGCAGTGAAGGCAAGGGATGATGGAGACAGACGCTGGTGTGGTAGCCTGCAAGCAGACTCTTAACAACAACAACAACAACAACAATATTTTATTATTTGACAATAAGTCCTTATTCCCCTGGCTCCGCAGGTAGCAGTGCTAATCGAGGCGGGCCAGGATAATCAGTAAAAGAAGAAGAAAATACACACAGTAAGACTACCGAGAAATAGATAGATAATTAGATAGGTAAGTAAATACGAAAACAGATTAAGTCTAAAGAAACACCTAGCTATGTAATTGAGGTTGGCAACACAGTATATTATGAGAGGTAGATAAATAAGACAAAATGAATAAGATAAGATAAGCGAAGCAAAGATGATGGCTATTAAGAGTATTTGCTAACTTTTGAGATTATCGATTCTAAGTCTTCGTAGGAGTCATCAGATTCTAATATATTGAATAAGATCATACGAATTTTCCTTTTAAAAATGGGTTTTGGTAGTGTTCGGTACTTAGTTGGTATCTCATTCCACAGTTTTGCACCAATTCTTGAAAACGATTTTCGTTCAATTTCAAGTTTTGACTTTTTAATATAAAAGTTGTTGGAAACTGAAGATCGCGTATTATATGAATGAATTTTTGCAGTAGGGATGAACAAATCCTTCAATTGTGAAGGGATAACATCGTTATTTACATCATGCATTGTTTCAGCTAGCAATTTATAATACAAAAAGTGAATAGGTAAAACCTTTGCATGAAGGAACAAAGGAATGGCGTGATCACACCTGTCAGCGAAGCACATGAAACGGAGAGCACGTTTTTGGAGGATCAAAAGCTTATTTAGTTGAGTTTTGCCAGCTTGTCCCCAAGCAATTAAGCCGTATCGTAAATAAGGAACAATAAGGCAGTTATATATACTAACAAGAGTATGGAAGGGAACAAAATGCCTTATCTTTGACAGTAATCCAATGGTTTTGCTAAGTTTCAGTGTTATAGAGTCAATATGGTTTTTCCATGACAGTTTATAATCGATTAGGACACCGAGATATTTCACATGATCTTTACATTCCAAGTAGGTTAATGTATTTGTTTGGTGATCGTTAATATATATTGTAGGAAGAAATGAAAGGCGTTTTTGATAAGGGCGAAAAATTACGAAATTTGTTTTATTGAGATTAAGGGTTAGTTTGTTAGATACTAACCACTGGTACACATTATGTAGTTCAACATTCATTTCTTTTTCAAGAGTTTTAAGGTCTTTGTGGTTGTGAAGAATATTTGTGTCATCAGCAAATAAATAGAATTTCACTTCACAAAATGGTGCGGGCTCAAAACATCCTCTTCGGTTGAAAATGGCGCGCGGTCGAAATATAAGGGCTTGGTAACTAACTCTCCTTGACTAGTTACCAAGCCCTTATATTTCGACCGCGCGCCATTTTCAACGGAAGAGGATGTTTTGAGCGCGCGCCATTTTCAACAGAAGAGCCTGCTTGCAGGCTACTGGTGTAGCGGTGCCTTTCCTGACTTGTCTGCACTGCTCAGCTGCTGCGGTCCTGTTCGCTTCGCAGGCTTTGGTGCCACGCTTGACGTCTCCACGCCACTTGTCTCTGTCTTGAGCCACTTGCTCCCAGTCAATGTGCTGGACTGGGAGCAAGTGTAGTAATTGTTGTACATGGCGATTTAAAAAGAACAGAAAGAAAAAAAAAATTAAAAATTGAAAACGTATGTAGATTGTTGTCGTTGGATCATCAGTAGCTTGATCTGATCGGCGTAATTACAAGTCGGAGAAACAAAATCAAATCTACACGTTGTATCGGCTCTTGCTCAAAATATTTAGCTTCTCAACTTGTAATTACGCCGATCAGACCAAGCCACTGATCTAATGTACACCGACAGGAAGATTGTCCACAATTGCTTGCTTGCTTGCTTGCGGTTGCTTTTTGTTGCTTGCTTCAAAACCCCACTACAGTACTGCTATTGTGCATACTTTCTGCGCATCTCGAGATACTCGGGTTTCCTATCGGTAATGCTTACCAATACAGTGATATTTTTGCGCGGTTTAAAACTATCCGGAGAAAGTAGATCTTAGTAATTACGCTTGGTATCAAAAAGAAAATTGGGGGTAACCATGCATTTTTGAGAGATAATTAAGTTTCATTTTGAGAAAGAACGCCATACATCATCGCTTTGTATTTTAAAGCTGCTTACAATTATTATTCATGAATTATCCTTGGAAAATGCGTGATTAACCCCAAATTTTCTTTTTGGACTTCAATAACACTTGTTAAAATCTACATTTCCTGCATAATCATAAACCGGGGCAAAAATACCTATGAATGTAGTTGGCACCGTCCTTAATGCAACCAGGAAATGGGTAGCTTTTTGAAACCATGGCAACACATTTCCCGCCATTGTACTCTTCAACTCCGACCATTGTCTTCATAAGAAAGCCGAAGAGGGGGCATGTTGTGGGGTCCGTTGTGCTGTGCGCTTTGTCTTCTGCATCGATATTGTTCCTTTTATATAATATGGCAATTCAGGCCTTTGTTTAACTGTGCAAGGGGACAGCTGTTTTTTTAATAGCATAATGAAGAAAATTTAGTTTTAATCGGCTGTTTAACAGAGGAGCAACGAATCACGACTTTAAAATGGCTTTCCGAATCCCGCTAAAGGTTTGTGCATTTCAAGTCAATTCGGATGTGACGGATGCTGTTTCCGAGTAAAAGATGGCTGCAAATAATTTACGTCCATTTAGAAAACATGCTCTGGTATAGACTGGCTTTCGATGGAAAAGTTCTCTAATGGACGTTCAAGGAAGCGAGATGGCAGTGGCGAATTTGTGAAGGTGAGAGTTCGTCAAATCAAATTTCCGCAGGATTGTAAGCTTATTTATGACTGAGTATGTCGCTTACAATAAACCATTTTAATTGTTAGCTTATAAATCATTTATGTCTTTTTACGTCTAATAAGGAGGTCGATCTAACACATGTTACACGATTTGAATTATTAATTGTCTGATTACAATTCTTCGCTCAGTGTTATTGCTGAGCCTTGTTTTTCGCTACTCGAGCGAACGTACTTTAGTTCTTCTATAAAGAAAACAGGCTTGTTATAAATCTAACCCTTGTAATTATTATTGCTTAACTTGTAAATTCACAACTCAGTGTAACAAATGCAAATAGCCCAACTTTAGTTAATCACAAGAGAAATGTAAGCGGTAATTTAGGAATCACTGAACATTCCTCCCGTATAAATCATGCATGCAAATTTTTGAAGCTTAAGTATAAAGATGGCACATTTTGGGAAGTAAGGCTGTCAAGCACTCTAAGAGAAAACCATTTTCTCTGTCAGCACAAGAGAATCAAATCTCCCTTCCCGCATTAAGATTTGCCAACTGTTTGCCAATATTAGTCACGGAGGACCATGGATTCATTTCATCAAATTTAATGGATCAGGCTGTCATTTTTAAAAATAGCTATGCATAGTTTTACCCGGTCAAGCCCCCACACTTGTTAATTGTGGTGCAAATAATTATGTGGGAGTGCTGCCCCTTTGACGGCGACTCTTGATTAAATAGTGTCGTATATACATCTTGGAACCCTGTGATAGACCAGCATCCTGTACAGGGGGGAAGTAGCAATACTCTCAGTTGCTAAATGCTACTTGAAAACCAAGATCAGCTCCAGTTGTGTGAGCGGCATTAGCCTAACTGTGCCACTTTACATGTACTTTTGCCCTTAACAAAACAACACCTTTCAAAATGCTGCAATGGACCAGCATCCCATCCAGGGGATGGGTAAGGGAGTGGGGGGGGGGGGGGGAATGCTGTCAGTCATTACAAGTGAAAATATCTTTCACTGAGTCGTAATTTCTTTGTCTGTTATCAAAAATGGGCCAGCATTTGCTTTAATTGCTTCAGAAATAGTACTGCATGTTGACAAAAATTAATTTCAATGTCGGCAAAGTCCCCTTCATGATCTGTGCATTGCAGAAAATTCTAAAGAAAGGGAGTTACAAAATTTAATGTAAGAGAAGTACAGCTGCTTCAAAATGAGATTACTGTTCCCTAGGAAAAGAAATTTTTGAGGTTGTGTGAAGTGAAGTTGCACTGTGCTCTTGTGTCAGGCTTAAATTGCCTTGTATTACTTATTATTACAGCTGTACTCTAGTTTCAGGTTTAATGACATTATTGCAGTTATGTCATGCTTTAATTAAATTTTAGCTTTCAGATACAATACTTCTTGAGGGCAGCATTTAAACAAGTGAATTCTGTATTAGTCAAAGACAAGCTTTCATTAGAGAAAAAAAAAGTCCAGGACAAATTCCATTTTTAAATTCAATTTTTTTGCCACCTTTAAAATTCTGTGATTTTTAGGAAAATGGAAAAAAATTAAATTAGGCAATATCGAGGCACTTCTCTCTGCCGACAATTAACAGGCTGATTCTTAAAGTAAATACCATTATGAAATCTACATGTATGCATGTATACTGTACAATTCACAGAAGTATATTGTAAATTCTATCTTTTTTGTTATTTTGGCTTGTTTGTTTTTAAATGTAGCCAAACGTGCTACAAAATGGCTTTGCATTGATTATAGTGATGGAGGAATTTTTTAAAAGCAAACAGTGTTGGTTTATATAAAGCCATGTAACAACAGAACAAGGTTGTTCCCACAATTGATAAAATTTTCAACAAGATTGCTATCACAAGATTTGAAAGTTTTTTTTGTTGTTTTGAGATCTGATTCAGTTACTTCTGATTACTGAAAACATTGACTTAGGGCGAGACAGATGTGAAATCATTGCAAATGATAATTTTTTTCCTTAGTGACAACTAGCATTAAGCTGTCAAAATTTGTTATGGATGGTAAATATCTGGAAGCTTTGTTCACGGTAATTTGCCTTGCAAATTGTCATTTCTACGCACAGGCTGCAAATCAAAGCTTCAGAGTTGTGATTTAAGTTGTCTAGCAAGTTGATTTGAACAGATTTACTGTAAAAGGCCTTTGATGATTTGGGTGAAAAAGATTCTTGCATTGCTTTTCTCCTGATTTCACTACAGATATGAATTGGTAAGCCACTGATTTTAGAAACATTGAGCTTTGATTGCTTCTTTGTATTGTAATGCTGGCACAAAAGATCAATTTGCATCTGCTAAATTTGTTCTTGTAACTTGGAATTGTGTCTTCTTACACTTTATGTAACCCAGCCTTTGATTAATTATTATGCTAGCTTCTAGTTTTCAGCCTAGGAATTGATTTTGAATTCCCTTATTGCCATACAGCAACTAAAAATGTATGGATTACATTTTGCTAATTTGAGACATGCTTCACTTCATGAGTGATTAAATTTCATAGTGAATTGTTTTTTACTGCATTCAAAGATCCTGCAGTCTTGGAATTAGAGATGTCCATTAATTTTTTGTATGAAACTTTATAATAATGCTCTCTTTATAGTCTTGTTTCAGTACTTAATATTTGACCCATTCAGATGGATCTGGTTAACTGATATAAAATTTTGAGGAACTATTTGCATTTCTTGAATTTATGAGTCACAGATGTAAGAGAATCATGGATCGAATATTAAGAACCTATGATTAAAATAAATAGTTCTTTTATACCTGCACTATTTTACTAACAATTATGCCACTTAAATGCAACAATGATATTTTTTAAATTTACCCTCAGCTAAGCTTATTCTAACCATTGACTCCTCTGGTGCAGTGACCCCCAGTTATTGAGTAAGTCTCACACCCAGGAATCAATGGGTTAACAGAAGCTTCCTTCTAACAAATAATCATACACCACTACTCATGCAAACAAATCACTG
>NC_090871.1:64966967-64969467 GCF_036669935.1 Montipora foliosa | reverse complement strand
TGACTGCATTGGAAGTGATATGAGAGAGTGAGTGGTCGGGGAAAATATTAATTATGATCATTCCCGAATTAATTTTGTCTGTGTGATAAAAGATCAAATTCTTCCTACTTTTCCCCTGCAGCACCCTATTCCAATTTAGGTAAAGAAATGGTCAAGGGCTTGCAACTTTTCAACATTGAGATTAAGTGCATGAGAGTAAGGAGGGGAGGGGGAGGAGGGAGCAATATATTTTGTGAGTGCAGGTCAGATGATGTTTAAGCTGGAATTTTCCCCAAGAGTTTTCACTGTCCAAGGCTGTAGCTCCAAAAGCGATGCGCCAACTGAGATTTGCTTACACCTGTGCAGTTACATGTATTGTACATTGTGCAAGATAGAGGGACACTCTTTGACTTTCAAACTTTAAGTATATTTGTAGAAGTGCTTTGTCTCTTACAATTTTTTTGACAGGTGTATGTTAGTTTTTTAAGCTGTAGGGGGTATTGGGGGGGGGGGGGGGTGGGGGTGGGGGAATTCTCCCTAGAGCTGCTTCTGTACGTGTAAGTTAATTAGGGATGAACAAAAAGAATTCACTCATCATTTTTCTTCTCTTTTCGACTCTTGAAGTGCTGTGAGTTTCTGGCAAGCTGAGGTGCAGCAGAAATGCTTTTTAGCTTGGAAAAATGCAAGAAGCACCCAGCAAGAAAGGGCTGATCAATTGCACAGAAAACAGCTGCTGCAGAAAGGATTAAATGCACTGAAGTTTGCTGTCAATCAACACAGACAGACTATTTCTGAACTGGAAACCAGGGCTGCTGCAAGGGTCATGGCAAAATATTGGCTCAAAGTACAGTGAACTTGTATTCTTACAAAACTACATGTAATGATACATACATGTAAATTGTATTAAACTACTAAATTATGTACATTAAAAGTTAATAATGATTCATACATATATCTTGACTGATCTGGTGACAACTCCTAACATTCAATGTAACCAGTCATCTGAAGGGATCATAAAATTCTCTCCATGGAGTACATGTACATCAAAGGAACAACAAATAATATTGCAAGTGACAGTTTCAGGCACAATTCATCTGGTCTATGAAGACCTCAATTAGCAGCAAAAAGCTACATCATGTTGCATTGTGCACTAATAGAACGATATCGAACTGTTCAAAGTTTACATGTACCTTCCCTTTGGTGCTTTAGCTTACATAATTAATTTTACAGTGATCTACACCAAGGACTTAAAATATGATGATAAGAGATACAAGTTTGGAAAGCAAGGATTAATTGTTTAAATGACTTTGGATTTATTTATGAAAGATTTTTTTTTCCAAATGTTTAAATTTGGATTTTTCTGACCTATTTAGTGGCAAAGATGTTTACATATGAAGGCCACAGCAAGGTTAAGAGATGCATTTAACAAGTGGCACACTTTCAAAGTGGATCAGGACAGGTCTGAATGTTATAATTATAGAACCTTTGTTTTTCTTATATCTACATTCACATCTCATCATCATCATCGTCATCATCATAACTTTTGAAGTACTGTAGATGCGTCGGCTATTCAATGTAAGCGGCGGCCACTCTTGTCTTTTACAAGGGTTTGAGTGAAAATCAAGGCAGCAGTAGCCGGCGGTGAGAGGCAACTTTTTGACAAACAGACGGCAGTATACGGCCAGTCACCGGCTCAATGAAACCCCCATCATCATCACCATCCTCAACATCCGGATCCTCTACAATTACTGTGTGCAAAATTCTACCCTTTAAAGGGACATGGGTTCCCCATTGACAAGTAAAATCGTCTTGCGTTAGACAATAAAATGCTAAGTCTGGCCAGTTTAGGCGTCAAATGGTTAAGCTCTTATTTAGCTGTATCTAGGTAGTGCCACGGGTGTTGGAATCTTTTAACTAGTGTGTAAAGGAAGCTATAATGGCCATTACAGAGTTGAAAGTTATTCATTAAATTTTTTTCTTTTTTCATTTTTTTGTACCTTAACATGAATAACACAACTTTGCAAATTATTATTTGAATAAATATTGGTGACAATTTAGGAAGTCTGGACTTGATGTACAAAGTTTATTCTTCCTCAGAAGTAATTGTAGAATAAAGAAGTGCAAGAGGAAAGACAGGACAATAATATGTACAGAGCCACAATTTATTCTAACTAAAAATGTTTACCAAATTTTATACCCTGAAATGGGAGCTGCTTAACTTGCTCCTCATTGTTAACTACTGTAGGTTAAAGTGTATTATTTTAACTACATTATACAATGTGTGAAAAGGAAGAAAATAAATATATATGTACTGGTAACAGACAAACAGTGTACAGTTGTATTACACATTGAAAATACATGTACATGTACAATATAAAAGCAAAGGACATACTGTAGAAGGAATATTAGCTAATAAATATAGATTACAATTTTAGCTTGTAACGAGATGAAGAAAAGAGAGTATTAAATTAAGTGTTGAGATCAAAGTCAACATAAATCAAGTTAAATACACCAAGGTAAC